>NC_066893.1:26004837-26161285 GCF_022985175.1 Labeo rohita
ATATTTATTGCACAAATATTGTTTTACCGTAGTAAAATGCCCTGCAAATATGGCATTCCCATAGTACTATGTCTAAGGAACCATGCCACTGCCACTTTTGTTTGTTTGTTTGTTAAAGAAATGCTGATAAACAGACTGTAGTGAACTGCTCTGAAAAAAAATGATGTAATAATGTTAGTATTTGCTGACTTTGTTCTTGTTTATTTTATAAACTGCTGCATTGCCATCCGAAATCCATATCAGGTAAATGAGTTTGTGTCTCTAGGGTCCACAGTAAAATATATATACATTTGGAAGTTGGAAAAAAAACTGTCATGCTCTACTTGTAATTGCATATTGACAAAAGTTCCATTCGGATGCAGCAAGTTTAATTGCTACACAAACTTTGATTAGTCTCAGTTAAGATAATGCTGTAGGTCAGGAAGTACTGTAATGTGTATGGATTATAAAATGAAACAAATAGTAAAAGCAGTACAAATTGCAAATGTACATTATATTTCCTTAAGGTGTGTTATATCATAATATTAAAAAAAAAAAAAAAAAAAACTTGCTGAGCTCTGGCAATTTAGACGTGGCGCCGGGCAAAGATATTTTCACCTTGCGTCAGTGCGTCCACTCACCTGATGTTCCGGTTACGTCAGTGATGCTCGGCGGAGCCTCTGATTGGTTACTTTGGTTCGCTTTAGCTGCAGCTAGCCAGTTTTCCTAGAGCAAACAACACTGTTTACAACAAACTAAAACGTTAAACCCTGATACTAGCATGCATTTAGGAGCTCACTTGAAGTAATTTTGTAACATAAATTAGATTTCTGTTTGAATTTATTTATTATTTTATCTCCGAGCCCAATGAGATTTGATTTGAATACTTACTATCGCTTGCCCTCAGGAGAGAGTGGAGCGGCTAGTCACTAACACAGACACTTTCTCTCAACCAAGAAGGGTGACACAACTCAACTTCACCACATACACACTCTCTTTCGTGTCGTCTGCGATTATCATCTGTCAGGTCAGTGATCTGCCCATATGTTCGGATCGTTGAAGAGTGTTTGGATTATATTATCTTAAACAAAAAGTGTCTGTCCGGTTTATTGCTGTGTAAACTGATGGTTTATTGGCTATGTGGCTAGCTCTTGTTAGCTCATTGATTTCACTCCAACATGTTACTTACTAATCAGAATTATCATTTTAGCTACAATACCTTTTTAAACATCCCAAAAACTATAGGTGGTCACGATCAGATGTGTGATTTTATTTGCAGTGTTGATTTAAAGCTCAAACATAAGCAGAAATTGGCTGTTAGCACTAGCCAGCTACTGGTGGTGTTGTATTATGGGTTTAAGTTGTATAATTATCAGCTTTCAGGCTAATGAACCTGTCAAGCAGCGATGATATGTACGGAGAGAGATCTGTGCACATGCACAGCTTACTGCAGGGTTATAAATAGATCAGCATTGATTTCAGTGGTAAATCTAAAGTCTACTTCCTGTAACATGTTCACAGTTTGCAAAACAACATGGCTTTCCTGTGGTACATGTCATGAAAACATGATAGTACCACAGTAGGTAAAAATAAACAAAAAAGGCAATTACACTGATAACCTGTCAAAAAAATTTGTTATACCATGCTAAATTTCCAAATTGCCATTGTGTTAACATGATACATGTCCAAAAGCATGGTACTACTATTGTATCATGGAAGTGTACCATGTTTTGTGTTGGAAAATATGGAAAACCATGATACATGTACACAAAAACATGGTTTTACCATGGTACATGTCTAATAAACATGGTTTTACCATGTTACATGTCTAATATACATAATTTTTAACATGTTACATGTTCACAAAACCATGGGTTTATCATGGCACATGTTTAAAGAAATGGCATTGCAATGTTACATGTACTGTGGCAATACTTTTTGACATGTCCAAAAAACATTTTTTTTTTTTTTAAATGATGCTGCAGGTTCAAAAACATGGATTTACCATGATATATGTTCAAAAATATGGGTTTATCATGTTACATGTCCAACAAAACATGGTTTTACAATGTTACATGTCCACAAAACATGGTTTAACCATGTTACACAGCCAATAAACTTTGTTTTTCCATGTTACATGCCTAAAAACATGGTTTTACCATGATACATGTCCAAAAGCCTGGTATTACTATTGTATCATGGAAATGTACCATGTTTTCTGGACTTGCACATGTTGGAAAATATAGTCTTACCATGATGTTGATAAAACATGGTTTTACCATATTACATGTCCACAAAACATTGTTTTACTGTTACATGTCCACAAAACATGGTTTTACCATTTTACATGTACACAAAAACATGGTTTTACCATGGTACATGTCCAATAAACATGGTTTTATCATATAACATGTCTAATAAACATGGTTTTACCATGTTACATGTCTAATATACATAGTTTTTAACATGTTACATGTTCACAAAACCATGGGTTTATCATGGCACATGTTTAAAGAAATGGCATTGCAATGTTACATGTACTATGGCAATACTTTTTGACATGTCCAAAAAACATGGTTTTAAAAAATTGGTTCACCATGATGCTGCAGGTTCAAAAACATGGATTTACCATGATATATGTTCAAAAATATGGGTTTATCATGTTACATGTCCAACAAAACATGGTTTTACAATGTTACATGTCCACAAAACATGGTTTAACCATGTTACACAGCCAATAAACTTTGTTTTTCCATGTTACATGCCTAAAACATGGTTTTACCATGATACATGTTCAAAAACATAGTCCTACCATGATACATGTCCAAAAGTATGGTATTACTATTGTATCATTGAAATGTACCATGTTTTCTGGACTTGCACATGTTGGAAAATATAGTCTTACCAGGATGTTGATAAAACATGGTTTTACCATATTACATGTCCACAAAGCATGGTTTAACCATGTTACACAGCTAATAAAATTAGTCTTTCCATGTTACATGCCTAAAAAACATGGTTTTACCATGTTAGATGTCCACAAAAATATGGTTTTACCATGATACATGTTCAAAAAATTGATTTAGCATTTATACATTTAAAAAATGGATTTACCATGATACATGTTCAAAAACATGGGTTTACTATGTTACATGTCCCAATAAACATGGTTTTTCCATGTTACATGTTCAGTATACATTGTTTACCTTGTTACATCTTCACAAAATGTAAATGTAAAATGCAGCAAGTTCAAAAAACATGGGTTTACCATGTTACATGTCCACAAAAAATGGTTTTACCATATTACATGGCAAATAAATGTGTTTTTGCCATGTTACATAAACAAAAAATATGGGTTTATCATGTTGCATGTCCAGAAAACATGGTTTTACCATATTATACATAAAAAAAACATGGTTATTTGTTCAAAGAATTTATTTACCATGATACATGTTCAAAAACATGGGTTAACCATGTTACATTTCTTAAAAAAACATGTATTATAAATGTGGTTTTGCCATGTTACATGTCCAAAAAGCATGTTCTGACCATGATACATTCCCAGAAAAACATGGCTTTACCATGTTACATGGCCCACAAAAACATAGATTTACCATAATATATATTTTAAAAAAAACCCATTGTACTGCAGTGTTACATGTGAGAAAATATGGTATTACCATACATGTCCAAAAACATGGGTTTACCACAATATATGTTAAAAAAAAATATGGGTTTACCATGATACATGTACAAACCTCCTGGTATTAACAATGTTATGTGTCAAAAAACATATATGTTCAAAAAAGCATAGTTTTACCATGGTACATGACCAAAAAGCTATTAAATAAAGTCCCAATCAGAGACCATAACTGAAGAAAAACTCTCTGATTGTGTGTTACACAGGTTGTGTGTGTGTGTGTGTGTGTCGAGGTCATGTGGAGGAAAGCCGTGCTGGTGGCGGTGTTGGCGTTGGGGATGGGGTATCTGTACCACACTGACCCGGAGCTGCCAGCCCGCGTGCTGAACTACGTCAGCGAATCCCTGCCGCAGATGGAGCCGAACGGTGGCTCAAATCCCCGCCCCCCAATGCTGGAGGAGGCCATCGCACGAGCCTGGCAGACCCTCATCACGGCTCCGGCCCGACGCTGGGCAAGAGTGGCAGTGGGGTGAGTTACTCTGACTGTGATCAGACAGAGCACACATTGTTCATTTGATCAGTGTCTTTGTTCTTTTGTCTGTTCATGATTTCTTGAATCGTTCATTTTTTTCCATTCATTCTTTAGCTCTTCTATTGTTTGTGTCCTTTCATTTTATATACATATATATATTTATAGGTTCCCACATGCAGCAGGTCTGAACACATGCAGGTTTGTTTGAGCCCTTCCCATCATGCCTTTGTTTCCTCCGTCAGGGTGAATGCCTGTGTAGATGTGGTGGTGTCCGGGGTGGGGTTGCTGCAGGCGCTCGCTCTCGAACCCGGATCCGGAAGAGACCATGAGGTGCTACACAGTAAAGAGGACCTGAAAGAGGCTTTCATCCACTACATGGGGAAGGGTGCCGCCGCAGAGCGCTTCTTCTCAGATAAGGAGGTGTTTCAAAGGATCGCACGGGCGGCTGCAGAATACCCCGGTGCTCAGGTGCGAGATAAAGTGTTTTATGACAGTGGGAGTGGGTTTTGTGGTCTGTACCATATTGTTTTCCCTCAAGCCATGAATAGAAAGTGATTGGATAGAGATTAGATGGTCTTTGAGCACACTAAAACCTGTATAACAGGTTTGACTGCACTGATTCAGGCCTTAGTGTGGTGAAAGTGTGCAACCTTTAATCTGTCTCTCCATTCAGATATCCACACCTCACTGATTCTGCATATATCCTATAATATCTGGTTTAATTTTGGCGTCTGCTGTAAATGGATCTGGCCCTTGAGATCTGACGGTTTAATTTGAATGCACAAAAGAGGGTCCTGAGGGGAATTGAGTTTCTGTGTCAAATTTAATTGGGCATAATCAACAGTAATTAAAAGGCGCAATGGCTGGACCATGAGTTTTAAAACAGGCTATTTTTATGACAAATTGTATGCATTATATGAAAATGTTATGCAATAATTTAACTATATATATTTTTTAATATCCTGAGCCACATTACAGAATTATTTGCTCCAAAACACACTTGTAATTAATCTTGTGCATCTTAATTGAAATAAAAAATTGAAATTTTTTTCTTGTTTTTTGCAGCTTTATGTGGGTGGAAACGCTGCTCTTATTGGCCAGAAACTGGCATCTAACCCAGAACTTGTGGTAAGTATCCGTTGTACTACTAACCAAGCTTCAACCTGGGCATCACTAGATGCTTAAAGGAAACATTTCACCCCTAATGAAAATGAAAGTGGGCTGAAAATGTACTCACCATCAGGCCATCCAAGATATGGTTTGTTTCTTCATCAGATTTGGAGAAAGGTAGCATTACATCACTTGCTCACCAATGCATGTGAATGGGTGCCGTCAGAATGAGAGTCCAAACGACTTATAAAAACATCACAATAATCCACTAGTAATTCACACCACTCCAGTCCTCAGTTAACATCTTGTGAAGCCAAAAGCTGTGTTTGTAAGAAACAAATCCATCATTAAGCCGTTTTTAACTTCAAACAGTTGCTTCCTGCTAAAATAGCAGTCCATAATCCATAATAATGCATTCCTCCAGTGAAAAAGTCATGTTGTCTGAATCAGGAGAGAAACACGCACATATCAAGCACCATTTACAAGCAAAAACAGTGCAAAACAGCTCTAAACAAATACACTTTACACTTTAAGGAGATAGACTTTCTCACTTGAGTATGCGTTATTATGAATTATGGACTCATTTTGGCCAGAAGTGATGTTTTGAAGTTTAAAACATTCTAATGATGGATTTGTTTCTTACAAACACACAGCTTTTGGCTTCTCAAGACGTTAACTGATTGACTGGAGTGGTGTGGATTACATGTGATGCTTTTATCAGCTGTATGGACACTCATTCTGACGGCACCCATTCACATCCATTGGTGAGTAAGTGATGTAATGCATGTCCATGCATACATTTCTCCAAATCTGATGAAAAAACAAACTCATCTACATTTTGGATGACCTTGAGGGTAAAAAGAGAGCAGAAGCAGCACATTATTACCTGAGTTTAGTTTTCTAAAGCATGCTGTGTTCTCTCAGGTCCTCTTGTGTGGTCCGGTGGGGCCGAAGCTTCACGATATGCTGGATGAACAGATCGTAGTCCCGCCCGAATCTCTACAGGAGACAGATGAGTTCCATCTCATCCTGGAGTACAAGTCAGGTGAGACTCGCTCAAAACCACATTCACATATCATTTGATTTCTGTATGACACACAACCAGTCTTAAGTAGCACAGGTATATTTGTAGCAATAGCCAAAAATAAATCATATGGGTCAAAATGATCAATTTTTCTTTTTTACCAAAAATCATTAGGATATTAAGTAAAGATCATGTTCCATAAAGATATTTTCTACCATAAATGTATCAAAACTTAATTTCTGATGAATAATATGCTTTGCTAAGAACTTCATTTGGACAACTTTTTTTTCTCAATATTTAGATTTTTTCGCACTCTCAGATTCCAGATTTTCAAACATCTCAGGCAAATATTGTCCTGTCCTAACGAACCATACATCAAAAGCCTATTTATTCAGCTTTCAGATGATGAATAAATCTCAGTTTTAAAAAATTGACCCTTATGACTGGTTTTGTGGTCCAGGGTCACACATTTGAAACTGAATATTGAACAATCGTTCAACATAAGACCAGAAAATGTATTAAGGCACATTGGTACCATTGGGTTTTAGTGCGTCTGTTATAGTGTTTCCTCTCTGACGCCCCCTACAGGTGAACAATGGGGTTCCTCACGAGCTCCTCAGGCTAACCGCTTCATCATGTCCCATGATGTGTCCAATGGTGAAATGAGCACGCTGGAGACATTCGTGGCCAGTCTGGAGGAATTCCAGCCGGATCTGGTGGTTCTGTCCGGACTGCATATGATGGAAGGAATGGGTCGGGATCTATGGGAGGAACGACTGAAAGAGGTCTGAGACCAGAATCACACATTGTCCATCCAATTGAAAATAACAGTAATGCTCTGTTGGACACTGCTGCTTCATATTACATATTTGTTCTCAAGCTCTGTTCTGACTTCCTGCAGGCTGTGGTTGCAATCTCAGACGTGAGGAACGAGGTGCCCATCCACCTTGAGCTGGCCAGTATGACGGACAGAGACTACATGAACAGGATTCTGCAGGAGGTAAATGTGTAGGTTTAATAAATGTGTTTAGTAGATATGCAGTTTTTTAACTTCATTAAATTACATTTCTTTATTCAATGAAACGTTTTCATCTTCAGCATTCAGGTTTCCCTGTCTTCTGTTAGCAGGTCTTGCCCATCGTGAACTCCATCGGTCTGAATGAACAGGAGCTTCTGTTTCTGGCTCAGTCAGGAGGTGGACCTCACGCTGACCTCCCTTCCTGGGACGGCATACCCGACGTGGGACGCGTCAGCGACATCCTGCTCTGGGTCCTGGAGCAGCACGGCCGGGCTGACCCAGAATCTGAAGCTGATCTGACCCGGATCCATTTCCACACGCTGGCTTACCACATCCTGGCTACGGTGGATGGGCACTGGGGGAACCAGGTGGCAGCGGTGGCCGCGGGCGCCCGTGTGGCAAGCAGTCAAGCCTGCGGCCTGCAAACGGTCGATATTACAAAGGTGATCCTCAAGGCGCCACTGAACTTCTACAGCTCCTTCTCAGAACCGAGGGAGAACCTAACGGTGGACCTGAACCGACCGGTCACCGTGTGGCGTAGAGGGAACGTTTCGTTCCATCTCACTCCAGTCCTGGTGTGCAAACAGCCACTTAGGACTGTGGGATTGGGCGATGCCATTTCAGCCGAAGGACTTCTGTTTTCAGAGGTCACGCCTCGGCCTGAGCTCTAAGAGACGCCTGTCGTCCATCCTTTTGAAGATACGTCCTTGTCGTTAGATCCTAAAGCTGGAGAAACAGACTCACAGGGCATCAAATGACAGGATGTTTTTCAAAGCAAAACCAGTTCGAGATGCAGGGCACTGTCCTTTTGTTGTTGCTACTTCTGTCTGAAAGATGGCACTGAACGTGACGACGTGAGCCAGCCTCCGCCTTTTTTTTTTTTTTTTTTTTTTTTTTTTTTTAAACTGTTAATTTAACCAAAAATGAGTGTTCGGTCATCATTCGCTGACCTTTAAACTGAAACAACCTTCTTTATTTCATAAGAAATAGTCCAGAAGTCAAATTCAGATAGTTTTAGGTAAGCAAATGATGACAGAATTTTTATTTTTGGATGAACTACTAACTTTTTTTAACTATGATAAAAGGAGATCATACTCTGGTTAACAGGTGCAGAAGAGCCACAGCTGCTATTGGGATGAATGAAAGCGAACGAAAGAATGATTTTAGAGTCTTAAACATCTCAAATCTCCATTGTATTCCCAAACACTCCTTTATTTGGTTTAAGAATGTTAATTAGTAGCAGAACCAGAAGGCCGTTGATGTACTTCAGGTTAATCAGGTTTATCTAGTGATGTTGTGTTTTTTTTTTTTTTTTTTTTTTTTTTTTTTTTTTTTTTTTAAAAACCTGAGTAACCTAAAGTTCTTATGGAAGCCCATTTCTGCCACTAAATAAAAAATAAAAGGTCATTGCGACTTTTGTTCTCACAATTCAGATTTTTTCCTCAGAATTATGGGATATAAGCTCGTAGTTACAAAAAATAAAGTCAGAATTGCAGGATATAAATTCACAATTTTTAGGAAAAGTCAGAATTGTAAGATACAAGTTTATATCCCGCATTTCTGACTTTATTACTCTTAATTACGAGTTTATATCCCACAGCTCCGACTTTGTTTTCGCAATTATGATTTTATATTTTGCATTTCCGACTTTATTTCTCACAATTCTGAGTTTATATCCCACAATTCCCACTTCATTTCTTGCAATTACAAGTTTATATCCCACAACTCCGACTTTATTTTTCGCGATTATTTTATATTTTGCATTTCCGACTTTATTTTTCACAATTATGAGTTTATATCCCACAATTCTGACTTTATTTTTCTTAATTACGAGTTTATATTTCAAAAATCTGACTTTCTTGCAATTCTGAGTTTATATCCCGCAATTCCGACTTTATTTCTTGCGTTTATGAGTTTACGTTCAGCAATTCTGATTTTATTTTTCACGATTACGAGCTTATATCTCACAATTCCGACTTTATGTCTCGCAATCACAAGTTTATATTTTGCGTTTACGACTTTATTTCTCACAATTACGAGTTTATATCTCAAAATTCTGAATTTATTTTTCACGATTACGAGCTTATATCTCGCAATTCTGACTGTATTTCTCGCAATTATGAGTTTTTGTATCCAGAAATTCTGACTTTATTTCTAGAAATTACGAGTTTATATCCCACAATTCCGACTTTATTTCTCGCAATTACGAGGCTATATATTCGGCAATTCTGGATTTATTTCTCGCAATTATAAGTTTATATTCGCAATTCTGACTTTATTACTTGCAATTGCAAGTTTATATTTCACAATTCTGAGAAAAAAGTCAATTGTCAGTTTGTATCGCATAAGTGAGATGTAAACTCACGATTGTGAGAAAAAAAAATCAGTTTCTTTTTTTTAAATGTTTCATTCATTGGCGATCTGGCTTCCATAAGTTCTCTTATTGTAAGGAAATCAAGCAGAAGTAATTAAAGCAATGATCCCAGGGTTAATCTAAAAGTCTAAATAATTCCTAAATAGTAGTTTGTAGTTAATAGTTTAGATCACCAGCTTACCTGCCGGTATTGTCATTGCCATTATTCAGTGCACATATTATTAAGTACCATTTTCTATTCATGTCTTAATCTTAATGTTCTTAAGGGTGGGAATCTAGTTGTAGGTTTTTGTACATTGGAGCCAGCCTCATTTGTATATAATAAGAAGAGAAATCATAAATATTTTCCATTCTTTCCGGTTTGATCAGCAGGTTATTTGTGTGTGTGAATCATGTACTGTAGGTGGCGTTAATGACGACTGTTGTGATTTATGATGCTTCCTGTTTTTAAAGGTTACACAATGAATCTGTATATACAAAAGATGTCATTTATTCTTATTAGTCATGAAGTTCATGTTTTCAGCCATGGTTTTCCATCCAAACACTTTTGACGTATGATTTTCAATGTTTTATTTGGGACGCACTAATTAATCTCTATGTGAAATGTCGTTGGTCTTAAACCAGCCTTAAAGTTTGACAAGCCCATCTGAGGCTTTTTAACGAATGCATAATTTTAGAAACGTTAAGCAGTGTTTATGAAGAGTTTACACACAAATGTAAAGATTTTCAAATCAGTAGCTGGGAGAATTGCCTCGGATCACGAACCTCATGGATTCCATCTTGTTTTGTACTGTATTTCTCTGACACTCCATGTTGATGCTGTTAGTTTCTTAAACCAACCAAAGATTTGACTTTTAACATCAAAACCTTGCATTTTGGAAAAAAAAAAAAAAAGTTTCCATCACTGTGTTTAGATTTGTTTTTCTGTGTTAGCATGATTTGAAATTGGCAATATCATAACTACAGTCATGTACTGGTTACTAATGGAGTAAATGAAACTTCATCAGCATTACAGCAATACTTGAAGAAGGTTTTGTTGTTCAAACGCAGCAGATGTTGAGTCTTGGTGTGAGAAACTAACAGAAAATTCACATTCATGCAACTTTTAGACTATATCAAATGTTTTAGGGTTCTAGTTTGCACACGTGATTATGCAACAAAGTCTTTAAGAGTTACTGGGCAAAACGTCCTTCAATCATAAATGTTAAGACTAAAAATATTAGCTCTGTTAACTTGAGTATGGAATATTTTTATATAAATAAAACACTTCTGTTCCAGGTATTAAGTGACTCTTTTTTTGTATTACACAGCCCTGCATTAAAAAAAAGAAGAGAATCCCAATATCATCTAATTAGATGTTAAATTAAAAAACAATAATATTAATATTTAAAATATTTTAAAAAATCCGTCCATTCAGTATTTTTTTTTTTACACAACAAAAGTTAAGATTTTTCAAATTATATATATTTAATGCACTTATTAAAAGGAATCAAGTTTTAAGTTTTAATGACCAAAAATCCTAATATTACCTGTTACGTTAAATATATATAAATACTTTCCATTAAGTATTTTTTTTTGCAAAATAAAACTTTATGCACTTGTTAAAACTCATTAAAAGTTTTGAGTTTTAATGCAAAAAATCATAATGTTACCTAATTTACCTAACATTACAAAAAAAAAAATATATATATATATATATATATAACAATTGGTAATATAAGGATTTAATTGATATATATTAATATATAAAAACTATTTATATATACACACAAGTACATAAATATACATACACACATTTTTTTATTAGTATTTAAAAAAAAAAAAGATTTTATATATATATATATATATATATACTTAATGCACTTGTTAAAAGGAATCAAAAGTTTTGACAATTACTAATATTACCTAATTTGATATTATATAAAAAAAAAATTAAATATATATATACACACACTTTTTTTTATTCAGTATTTTAAAGCCAAAGGTTTTGAGTTTTAATGACAAAAAAAATCCTAATATTACCTAATTTGATTCTAAATTAACCAAAAAAAGTGTCTTTTTCAAATGATATATATTTAATGCACTATATATAATCTGACTGTGTTTGTAGTGATTTGTTTTTCTGCTGATTAAGGGAGAATACACAATGACTTCACCTTATAAATGCAGCACGATCAACACAGGCACTATTTGTAAAATTAGCCACCCAAAATTAACGAGAAATGAGTACTGGATTTCATTTAGCAAATATGATGCAGGACGTGTTATTATGTGGTTGTGTTATAAAAACCAAAATAATAATGACATGCTTTTTATGCACTTAAACAACTGTAATTGTTCTAAATGTAGAAAGACACTACATTAATATAATGCACCATTCAAACAGACATTTAAAGACCTGAAATTGTAACTTTGCACTTTAATTCAACTATATATAAATGCTGTACATTAATAAGTTATAAACCCTGTCGGCTTTGGATACAGATATAGTTTGAGCTCTATTCAGCCACTGCTTTCTGTTTACTCTTCTTCTCTTTGAGTTTGGCCGGTTCGGCCGTCTCCTCTACCTCATCCTCATCCTCTGGCTCTCCGGGAGGGACTGTAGGGGGAGACGGGGCGCTGCTCACATCTGCCTCGGGCTCTGGAGGGAAAGACGGAGCGTTAGGACATACTGATCTGTGTAAATGACATGAAGAAGTTAACGGGTTGACAAGTTGTGCACCTGCGGTGATCTGCATGCTCTTGCTGTAGCCTGCGGCTGAAGACATTGCCTGACCCAGTGCCTGGTTGGTGCCCAGGGGCTGCTGGGAGGTGCTTGGTTTGCTGGAGGACGACCGCTGGCTGTTCTTGCCGTCTTTGCCCTGTTTGCTCCAGTACAGGTTCTCGCCTGCCTGTAGAGCGACACCCAATTTCTGAGCCATTTCTACCATCTGTGTGAGAAAGAGATTTACTATTATTTTTCAATTTATAAATTCTGAGACTGATATAATGAGGAAGAACAGATGAATAAAATAAACACATAATATATATATATATATATATATATATATACAGGGGTTGGACAATGAAACTGAAACACTGGCCAATATAGTGTTGGAGGTTTCATGGATATGTTTGCACAGCCTGGTGGCCTATCTTCACTGATTGCACACTGCACCAGTAAGAGCAGAGAGTGAAGGTTGACTATGTGCACCCAATGGATCAAACATTGTACCCTGAAAGTAGTGCCTTGTATCAGGATGATAATGCACCAATACACACAACAAGGCTGGTGACAGAGTGGTTTGATGAACATGAAAGTGAAGATGAACATCTCCCATGGCCTGCACAGTCACCAGATCTGAATATTATTGAGGGATGTTTTGGAACAGCGAGTTAGGAAAAGTTTTCCCTACGCCAGCATCACGTAGTGACCTGGCCACTTTTTTTTTTTTTTGCAAGAGGAGAATAGCTTAAAATCCTTCTGGCTACTGTGCAGGACTTATATTTGTCATTCCCAGGATGAAATGATGCTGCATTGGGCACAAAAAGGCTCAACAACGTACTAATTGTTTTTAAAAAAACAGGTGTTTCAGTTTTATTGTCCAACCCCTGTATATATATAGAGAGAGAGAGAGATTTCTTAATTTTTTGTTTACACTTCATTACATTTCATTTAATTTCATTCTAAAACATTAAAAAAAAATAAATAAATAAAATAGTTTTAGAACCAATCTTTATAATATAATAAGTATGTTTTCTTACAAATTCCCATTATAATAAATGCAAATTTATAAAAAAAAGAAAGATTTATATATTATTTAAATGGTAAAGAATGCATACATCATGATATTTATTATACTGATTTTATTTTTTAAAAAGTAATTGTTTTCACACACACATTGTGCATTAAAATATTTAAAAATTATACAAAAAAGTTTTTTTTATTTTGGAGTTTTTGGAGGCTTAATGATTGACAGATTTGTTGATTTAATAAAGTTTGTAAGGATTATCAGCTTTAATGCTCTCATCAAAATAACAAAATCAGTTAGCAATGTCAAAAGATTCAGTTATAATGACAAAAAGTATTCAAAATGTATAATTTAACTGTAATAAAAATTTGTATACTTTTTATGCACAAAAGCTCGTGTAGCACAGGCTCTGGGATGCGTGTTCATGTACTATTGAATCACGTCGAAAGGTCAGGCTGAACGTAGTCGGAACTACAGACTCAGTGTTTACAAAGTGAACGCGCAAAAACTAAGAAAGTGCAAGTAAGTCAAACGCTGTTTACAAACAAAAAGGTACAACGATGTTGGACGATTCTGAAGTTGTAGGAGAAAATAACATGGAGTTTTTCAACATACTCTACCTTTTTGAGCCGGAGTACATAGACGATAAACTTAGACGTGATTCGTAGTAGTGATGGGAAGTTCGGATCATTTTACCGACTCAGACCTTTGAGTCTCATTCAGCAAAATGAATAAATCTTTTTTTCAAGTCATTTCATTCGTTTTAGCAAAATCAGCATCACGTGACAGCCCCATAAGATGAACAAATGACTCGAAAAACCCAAAGACTCAAAACAGGTGAACTAATTCCAGTACAGAACCTAATAGGATGTTGCTCATGCGCGACTGAACGAATCACTCCACGAGACGACTCGTTTTTCCTGAGTCACATTAAAGATTCGTTCAAAATGAACGAATCGTTCAAGAACGTGCATCTCAGAGCCTGTGCTACACGAGCTTTTGTGCTTAAAAAGTATACAAATTTTTATTTTTCAAAAACAATGACCGGTCGTTTCGCTAGATAAGACCCTTCTCCCTCGGCTGGGATCATTTTGAGCCTTTTGAAGCTGCATTTAAACTACATTTTGATAGTTCAAATTCGGGGGACCAATGAAGTCCATTATATGGAGAAAAATCCTGAAATGTTTTCTCAAAAACCATCATTTCTTTACGACTGAAGAAAGAAATACATGAACATCTTGGATGACAAGGGGGTGAGTAAATTATTTGTAAATCGTTGTTCTGGAAGTGGACTTCTCCATTAATGTCTGAATGTGCAGATTTTGGTCAGAATAAGACTAGGGTTCAGTACCTCTGGGTCAAACTCAGTGTTGCTGTTATTCTCGACCTGAGTGTTGACTTTTCTCTCCATCTCCTGAAACTGCAGCAGGGCTGTCTTCTTATCACCCTGATTATACAGGAAAACCGCAAAATTCAAATTCACCAGCGGGTTTGACCTGCAACACAAAATTCACTCATTTAAACTCAGCTGGTTCTGTAACATCATAGATTTACCAGCAGAGGTGAGGGTGTGAAAAACATACTCATCCAGCTGAACCGCCTGCTCGTAAGACCTGCGGGCGTTATCCGCGTCATCCAGATTGGTCAGGGCAACTAATGAGGGCCAAAGCACAAATAACAATCCAATTAAAAAAAACTGTTCCAATACTGATTCTCACATTTACACCTACAACTAATACAAATAATTACATTTTATTTATTAAAAATATAAAAATCACATTGTTTTTTAATGTAATTTTTTTTTTTACATTAAATAAATAGCAAAGTAGTTTCCTGTATAAAAAAAATATTTCATTTAATATATTATATTTTTTTAAATAAAATAAATTTTATTTTAGAATTAACTTGAAATAAAAATAATGCATTACTATAAGTAAAGTAACACAGTATTTAATTCTTTTATTTAAATAAAAAGCAAAAGTAGTAAACATTTAGCTTACTACCAAAATATTTCAGACAGCAGGAGTTGTCATTAATTAATATGTGGTATATTTACCAGCCAGAAGCATGTAGTTTACTCACACATGGACAAATGTAATATTTAATATTTTTTTAAAATATATTATCTGTGTTTTTAAGTGTTATTAATTGTTTTTTATTTTTAATTATATTTAATAAAAAAATCATATAGCATTTTTTTTATAAAGTAACACTTTATTTATTCATTTATTTATTTTAATTCAGTAAAAAGTAGAACTCATTAACTGTCTAAAATGTATTATCTATTTTAGTATGTTTTTACATTTTAAAATGTACATATTCAAATATCATACTGCATTATTTTACTATTATTGCATTATTATATTATTTTAGCATATTAAAATAAATTAAAGTACATTCAAATAATTTTTTTAATTAAATAAATAGTAAAAGTGGAACACATTACCTGTTTAAAAACATTTTGGACTATTTCAATAGTAGTGTAATTAATTTGTGAAATATTTACCACCCAGAGTCTGTAATATTTAATATTTTATTTAAAATATATTATCTGTGTTTTAAGTGTTTTTTATTGTTTTTATTTTTAAATACATTTAATAAAAAATATCATATTGCATCTTTTTTATTATAAAGTAACACTTTATTCATTCATTTTAATTCAGTAAAAAGTAGAACACATTATCTGTTTTAAAAAAATCTATTTTACCATATCAGTTTGAAATATATTTAAAATGTATGATCTTTTTTAGTATGTTTTTTAATTTTAAAATATATTTGATAAAAATATCCTACTGCATTATTTTACTGTTATTGCATTATTATATTATTTTAGCATATTAAAATAAATTAAAGTACATTAAAATATATTTTTTAAATTAAATAAATAGTAAAAGTGTAACACATTACCTTTTTAAAAACATTTTTGGACCATTTCAATAGTAGCGTGATTCATTTGTGAAATATTTACCAGCCAGCAGCATGTAGAGTTTGCTCGCGCTTGGACAATTTTAATATTTTATTTAAATTATATTATCCGTCTTTATTATTGTTTTTTTTTAAAGTGTTTTTATTGTTTTCATTTTTACATTTTTAATAATCAAAATATAATATTGCATTATTATTTTTATGTAAAGTAACACATTATTTTTTATTTCAATTGAATTAAAAGCTTAAGCAGAGCCTAAAACTATTTCAGACTAGTGGTCTTTCATTTTATTTACCAGCCAGTAGCATGTAGAGTTCGCTCATGCGCGGCCGCAGGTTGATGGCGGCGCTCAGGAAGTGGAAAGCTGATGCGTATTGCTGCATGGTGAGATGAACCAAACCCAGATTATACAGGATCTTCCAATCAAATGGAGACAGATAGTTTGCTCTCTTCAGACAGCTGATGGCCTGCAAGAGAGGAGCAGGGAGGCGAAAAGGTATAAAACGGGTAAAAAGAAAAGTGCCGAATATTCTCGTGACAGTCTGTAACTCACAGCCACGTATTTCTTTTTTCCAAAGAAACACATCCCGATGTTATTCCAGAGTGGGGGGCTCTCAGGGACAGAATACGCCGCCACACGGTACTTATTCATGGCCACGTCATAATCTCCATGAGTCTGCATCATACTGCCGGCCGCGAGGATGGCCTGAACAGACACAAACTTAATGTTAATGACACTTCAAGTTAGTAAAAGTGCTAAAAATGAAACTCTATCCCACTTTGAAGTTATTGGGGTCGTATGTCAGAGCGTTTCCGAGGTGCTCAAAGGCTTTCTGGTATTTCCCAAGCTAAGGAGAAAAGACAAAAGAAGACAAAAGTGAACAAATACACTAAAAACAGATCAGTTTTATAGTATTTGTACATTAGACCGCATATATACATCAACTTTCTTGAGTAAATGTGAGTGCTGTCTGCCCATGGATATGCAGTTCCTCAGCTGTTCTGTGTGTGTGTGTGTTTTGTTTTTAGCATGTTGATATGCAGTTTTAGTTGTTCTGGGTGGTTGCTAGGGGTTTAACCTCTAACCTTCAATGAAAATCTTTGGGAATTGGCCATTTTATCATCCAACAGACCGAAAAATTAAGTCTGATCTTTTAGAAAAGAAATATCTTTTTTTAATAATTTTTTTTTTTTGTTTGTTTTTTTTGTTTTTTTTTTTTAAGTTGTAGGGTTTGGAGTTTGTTCAAATCTGAATGTGAATATTACTCATAAAAATAAGAGTACTAGTGAAAATACCTAAGCAACCCAACTAATCACATTTACTGTGTTTGAAATTAAATGTAATGTATTTATTTATTAATTTATACATTTTTATGAATTAATAAATTGCTAGTTTTTCATTATCATTTAATTAATAATTAATATGTGTTTAGTTGTATTAATTTATGTATTAATTAAATTACATTCAATTACATTTTTTAATGATTTAATAAATTAGTAGCTTGCTTCCAGTTTAGGAAACCCTGCTACAATGCAAAAAAAAAAAAAAAAAAAAAAAATACTACATATATATATATATAAATATAAATAAATATAAAATAAATATAAATATAAAAGTTTGGAAACACCCCTGGCAAAGTGTGGTTTTGGACGATATCAGCATAAATCCTTATCATTTTTTGGTGCAAATACATTAAAGTAAGTTGACATTTTTAAGACTAGCAATAATAATTTTTATTTTGATTACATAATAATGGCAATATATACATGCCCCTTTGCCAGCTGTGATGCCTGGTTACTGGTTTAAACTTGGCCCAGGTTTTTAAAAGATTTTTGGGTCATTTTAGGCCCAGATTATGCAGAGCTGTAATAGTTGCTAATAGTGGATATTCTGATGAATCGAAAATGTAAGTTTTTTCTATGTATAAACTGTTTATGTAATAAAATATGTTTTGCAGTGCAAAATTATCACAAATTAAAAAGGATTCATGCCAATATTGTCCAAAACCCCACTTTTCCATAGTGTTTCCAAACTTTTTGGAGAACAGTGTATATTTATTATTTATTTATTTATTCTTCTAATCTGAATTTGATCGCAAGGAGCATTTGTGAATATATCTAAGCAACCTCACAAATCACCATCTGTTTTACTGGTTTTGCTTTAACACTGTATGTATGACAGTGTAGATGGATGTTGCTGCGGTGACTGTAATGAACATGTCACTCACCTGCATGTACAGCAGTCCCAGTGTAGTCAACAGCTCTGTGTTCTCTGGAGAAAATCTGACACAAACAGCAATAACAGTAAATTATTTCAAAATCAAAATGGATAAATTACAAATTATGTTTTCCATAAAGAAAACTAAACCTGTTTTCAAGACCTTTTATATATTCCGACATTATCTTCCTGACAATTATGTCTTGTTTGCTATTTGGATCCATCATTACTAAGCAATGCAGGGATTCCTACTTTTTTTTTGTCACACTCTGTCCTAAAATATTTACTTGAGGTACCCTTAAGATTTACCCTAGGTTAAATTTCAAAATAGTCACACATTTTTTATTTCTTAATATGATTTTATTTTGATTAAAATTAAGCATTATTACAGTATAATATAAATAATAATATTTTAATGTATATGACTGAATTAATTATTTAATTGTGTAATATTTACAAAATATTTATTACATTTTAATTCAAAATGTAATTTAATTTAAATGAATTTAATTTTTGTTGTTGTTTTTGCGTTAAGGTTTTATTAAGAAATAAGAAATTATATTTTGCTTTAAGATAATGTCTTTTTTTTTTTAAGAGTATTCGCATACTGACATTTTTTTTTTTATTCTATTATTTTGATTAAAATTAAGCATTATTACAGTATAATCTATATAATGATATTTTAATGTATAGGATTGAATTAATTATTATTTTTTTTAATATTTACAAAATTTATTTTTATTTTATTTATTTATTTATTTATTTTTTTGCGTTAAGGTTTCCCAAACAAAAGAAATAAGAAATTATATTTCGCTTTAAGATAATGAAGTCTTTTTATTTTTAAGGAGTTTTTGCATTCTGACAATTTTTATTATTATTATATAATTTTGATTCAAATGAAGCATTATTACAGCATAATATAAATAATATTTTAATGTATATGACTGAATTAATGATGTAACATTTACAAAACATTTATTTCATTTTAATTCAAAATGTAATTTAATTTAATTTAATGTTTTTTTTTTTTTTTTGCATTAAGGCTTCCAAAACATAAGAAATAAGAAATTATATTTTGCTTTAAGATAATGAAGCCTATTTTTAAGAGTTTTTGCATTCTGGCATTTTTAAAATTACTATTATTATATTATTTTGAATAAAATTAAGCATTATTACAGTATAATATAAAAAAGTAATATTTTAATGTAGATTTTATTAAATAATAGATTTTTATCAACTCACAAACTCCATTTCGTCTGTCTTTGTACACGATGTAACTACAGAAGAGTCAAGTTTTAAATAGGAAAAATATCGAAACTCTTTGGTCATTTTTGAGCGAGATGCTAAAGTCTAATCGGATTCGACGATCTATGCAAAGCTATGCTAAAAGTGCTACCGCCAGACCCGGAGATCGGCTGAATGGATTCGAAAACGGTAAAGCTCAACTGTTTAACTCTAGGGGAGTTGGAAAATGAGCCTTTGTTCAAAAAAAGTGGAGTGTTCCTTTAAAGCATTACACGTCAATTGACCAATCAGATTTTAGATGCTTTAAATCTTTTAGATCTCAGCTTACTGTAAGCTGATTTCAAAGGTAGTTAAATCTACGATTATATAGCATATTGATTCAAAAAGACGTCCCGTATCAAACTGCAGCAGGAGACACAGAGATGCCACACATGAGAGTGATGAAAGCAGCGAAAGCAGGCCTTTTCTCGGGTCTCAGACTTCTCCGTCACGTGCACTTTTGAGCCGCTCATGCCAGCAGCGGGCTGTTATTAATTCATGCTGGCTGTGAGGCACATCTTCCCGCTATTGCGAGGTGAAGCGGGTGGAAAAGTGGGAGCTCTGAAAGCTCCTCTCATTACGGCGCGTCCCACTGCTGCATGTTACTAATTCATCAGCTCAGTGGGAGGGCTGCGATAATGAGGAGATCTCAAACACACACACACACACGCATGCGTGTGCGTCGGCTTAAAGCTCCCCGCGGTTCTCTGATATCTGAGCCAGTGTGTGTGTGTGGGTTTGTGTGTGTGGACGAGGGGAGGAGAGTTTTTCCAAGTCATCTCCATTTGTGCTCTCCGGGAAGAGAGGAAAGTCAACAACAGTAATCAAGAGTCATCAAATCGTTGGATTCACGCTGAGAAAAGCAGATTAGTGATTCCTTTTGCACTTTCATTTGTTGAACGTTAAAAAGGTAGCTGACCCAAAAAAACTCTGGCATTATTTATTCACTCACAAGTTGTTCCAAACTCTAAGGACATTCTTTTCTAAATGAGAATATATGGTATGTTTTCTACACTACAAATGTACATGGTCATTGTCAAGCTCTAGAAAATAAAATATTATAAAACATAAGGACCAGTGTGATTTGCCATCACTGACATACCTAACTGATTTGAAGAAATAAAATTTTTTATTTTTTACACAAAAAAATATATTTAAATACAAAAACTGTTGTTATAATTATAATAAATATTGTCAAAAATATATTTAAACTATTTACAAGTAATGTACCTATTTTTGAGAAATATTAATATCCATATAAAATAATAAAATAATAAATGTATGCTTTTATTAAATTAATGAACAATAATACACATTTAATATTACATTATTAATAGTAATTATAATTGTAATTATTATAATAACTATACTGTTGTAATTATTGTACTAAATTTCTTAATTTAATATTTATGTGCTCATATATACATATTTTTGTTAATTCATGAATAAATCATAATTATAAATCACTTTAAATTAATCACATTTATTTATAAATCAATAAATACATCTAATTTATTTATAAATTAATTTTAAAAATAGTAGCATAGAGACAAAATGAAAGGTTAATTAAAAATGAGCCTAAAATATATATATATATATATATATACATATAAATTATTATAATACATATAATGTCAAATATACATTGTAATTATTGTACTGAATTTCCTAATTTAATTTATGTGCTCATATATACATATTTTTGTTTATGAATGAATTAGAATTATAAATTATTTATAAATTAATTATATTTATTTAAATTATTTTTAAATCAATAAATACATTTATAAATTAACTTTAAAAATAATAGCAGAGAGACAAAATGTTAGGTTAATTAAAAACAACACTTTAAAAAGTATAAATATATATGCTTATATACTTTTTTTAATTTATTAAAATAATTCAACTACCAAGCAAGTAACTACTTAAATTTTGGTCTATTATTCATACAAAGCTATGATTTGACTGCAAAGTTATCTTGACTACTATTATGATATATGTGTTTTTGCTTTTGCATCTTTTTGGACCTTGACAGCCGTTGACAGCACTATTGTTGTACGTGAAAGAGCAGCGTAAAGATTCAGCCTACTTTTGTTTCCCAAGAAAGAAAGTCATACGGGTTTCAAACAACATGAGGATGAGTAAATAATGACAGTTTTTGGGTGAACTGCCCCTTTAAGGAGGAAAAAATAACTATTTCAGCAAGTCCTCATATTTTTTTGAGAGCACTTGAAACACAAAGAGAAAAGTAAAAAACGACAAGGTAAAGAGAGAGAAAAAGAAAAGAGAGAGGTTTGAGCGGTCACAGTGAGACAGTAAATGTGATTAATTACAGCTATGAGTGCCTCACTGATCCCAGCATGCCTTGCTGCCTTGGGCGTCTTATCTGCGCTGTGGCAGAGCGACACGCTGAGAGCATCTCCAGGCGTCTGAAGTTGCTCTCTGGCAACAAAACTCTCGTACATCTTTATGCACGTTGTGCGAAACATGACCAAAAATAAAAAGAGAGACGCTCCCTCTGTTGAAATGCTGCATTCTGGGTAAGTCACCCCCCAAAAAAAACACTTCAGACGCTTCAAGAGAATCAAATGTGACTGGTGACAAAACATATGATAAAACATGTTTGGAGGTCCCAGCAGCTTCAGATCCGAATGCCCTCATGATTCACATGAAAGTGATTTTACGATAATGCTTGGTAGCAAAAAAACATAGAGTGTGCATATTAAACATAAAACACACTTTTGAGCAAACATGAATGTGGCGGCTTCACCAAACTTTAGTGTCTCTGCATGCTCTTGGTGAATATAAACTAGTCTGAGAAACATGATGGTTTGGCAAACAGTATTAAATATTTGTAAAGATGTGTATTGAGACATACTCCACAGCGCTCTTGTAGACGTCGATGGCTTTCTCTGTGTCGCCCTGCAGTAAGTGGATTTTTCCCAGCATTGTGTAGGTCAGATCGTGTTTATTCAGCTGTAACGCCAAGTTTAACTGATCTTCGGCCTGAAGAAAGAGCGAAAACATGTTTAACACAACATCAGCTGAGGATATGTGAATTAGATTATCCAAAATAAATGATTGAACAAAAGATTGTTTGTTGCCAAATCTGAAATCTTTCATACAGCCAATAAACCAAAAGAAAGAATGTTAAAAAATGTATGTACTACAGTAATACGGTAAATACTGCTAAAACATGACTGACCGCTAGCTGCACTTACACTCTTAAATTCTTTGGTGTAGATATAGCAAACGCCCAGATTATGGCTGATTTCCTGCAGGTAAAAATAATCACACATTAATATTTCACAGGCATCTCATTTGTTTACTGTCAAACTAAAGTACAGGTGGGGGTAAAGCTCTCTCCATGGTTTCTGCAGGTTTTTATGAGGGTACATTTAAAACTAAGACAAACTAAAGAAAATTTAAGGTAAAAAAAAAGAAGGAAAAACAATATAGCAATATGTTCAAGTTTTACTTTCACTTTCAAATTAGCAGCAATTCAGCATCTAGCAATTGTTTGTTTTTAGTTAGTTACAGTTTTCCATCTTTTTCTCGCTTTCCATCAGTAAAAGCGCCGTGCACATTTTACTTTCACTTTCAAATTAGCGCAATTCTGCGTTAAGCAGTTGTTCGTTTTTAGTTCCCTCTTTTCTTCACTTTCCTTCAGTTTTAAGTAGCTTCTAAAAGCGTTAACATAACGTAACAAAGTTTTATTAACAAAAACAATAAAAATACACCATGTTATATGCCTAATATAAAATAATAACTTGCACAAAATTTAAATAGGTATACAAAACTGAAAATCAGTAAACACTGTGTAACCAAATAAATAAGAAACGCTTATTAGCAAAACGAATAAGAATGCTTGGAAGCACGGCATACAACTTGATGTAATATATATTAAAAAAAATTTAGTTTAAATAAAAAAAATCTGCAAACACTGTGAAACCAAATAAATATGAAACTTCCACTATCACCTTGAATTAATGACAGGCTTTTCAAAATCCAAAGTATTTCTAAAACAGATGCTTTTGCATTTCGTTTTGAAACTCTTCCACAATGTTCAAAACGACAAGTTCTTTGGGTGACTGACAGATGAAGCAGCACATACCGTCATCTATGCATATTGTTTAAAGAATATTGAAGCGACCAAAGCCATGTAGCAGAGAAATTACACTTTAGCTTCACTTCAAAATGAAACACATGAGTAAACAAATGAATTTAAGACTTTCAGCTCTGATTTAAGACCTTTTCATAATTTTCAAATATAAACTTTAACTCCTAACTTAACAATTAAAATAAATAAAAAATTACAGAAAAAAAGTATAAACCCTAACCCTGAACATAACTATAAATAAATTATAATAATTAAAATTACTAAATAAAAAACAATAGATCAATACAATAAAATACCCAGAATAGCATAGAATTTACCAGTAAAATATAATAAATAAATAAACAAAATATACAAAAATAAACTTAACTTTAAATAGATAAATAAACAGAATATACAAACATATAAACTATTTAAATAAACCATTTTAAACATACTATTTAAATAAATAAAAACTTGATCCTAACTTAACCAGTTAAATAAATATGTATATATACAGCTGTGTAAAGAAATTTCCACATATTATGGGGCTGAAACAACATAAGAAGGGCCCTATGAAATCCTTCCCCACCAAATTCCGTTTTTTTTCCATTTGAATTTCTATGGACTCCTTGTTAATGGTTAAGTAAAATTTTATTAATCAAAAAGCATGTCTAACTAAATGAACATTTATTTAATTTATCTTTTAATTAATGAAAATTAAACTTTTTTATTTTGGCAAATTTACTAGAGATTTACTATTAAAATTAAAAGATAGAAGAAATATTGTGATAGCCTTTAAAACTAAAGCTTTATTCATTTTTCAACAGTAGTTGTAGTAGTACTATGTACATTCTACTAAACAATATTATTGTATTGCCAAAAATATTTCTGTCTTCATTTTGATGGGTTGCTGTGAATGCCTTTCACTTTCTGTGTGTATATGACTATAGTTTTACTCATATGAACCGATAAAATGCTCAGGAAGTGACTCTATTAGCAGTTCTGGAGATGTTGTTCGTGTCATTCTGTCCTCATTTAGAGAGACAGCAGATGCTGAAATCAATGTGAACATCATACGTGCTTCAGTATGTGTAATAAACAAAACCGAGCATCTGTGATTTGATTAAATCATCCCAAGTTTGACAAATTCCGTGACATTTTGCGTTAAACTGTGAATTCCATTTTTATAACTGGATTCTGTGATTCCGTCTGCATCATGGAAATAATAGGGCCCTACATAAGGGTGAGAAAATAATGAGAGTATTTTCATTTTTGACTGAACAAACCCTTTAAAGACACACTGATGAGAAATTACTCAGGGATGTTTACTTACCCAGTCTTTCTGATTGAGACGTGCAGCTTCATTATAAACCTCGATAGCAGCTTTGTGCTTGCCTAATAGGAAACTAAACACAGAACACATACCTTCAGCAATTTCCTGTTCAGTTTACACAGATCCAAAGCAGGTTAAATAGACACGCTTGATTTTAAACAATGGTCTTGTCTCGTGTGTGTTTGGGCAGGTGCTTACAGGGATCGTGCCACTTGCTTGAGGTTGTCTGAGCTTTTGGGGTTGAGGATGGCACAACTCTGAAACAACTCCAGAGACTGCTGGATCTTCCCTTCTAACCGCATGATCAGAGCTGCACACACAGATACACTGCAGTTTTTCCACCGGGATAAAACTAGGACACACCGACTATGTTTGGAACAGAAAACTAGTGTACTGCTCACAGCATAGCACAGTTTTTTGTGCAGTGGTTACTACTGTTTAAAAACTAGTATGTGAAACAGTGTTATTTGAGTATCACTGATATACTATTATAGTTTTTGTTAATGTTTTTCATTTTGTTTTCACTTTAATATTAAAGTTTTTTTTTTTTTTTTTTTTGGTTTTTATCATTTTATTTGGCTTTTTATTATTTCTATTTTTATGTTTATAGTCTTTATTAATTATTAGTTGCAGTTTACTTAGTGTTAGTTATTTTAATACTTCAATTTAAACTAAAAGAACATTAGAAATGTTGAAAAATATTTTATTTAATTTCATTAATCTACTTACCATTGATATATTATTAAAGTTTTTGTTAATTTTTTAATTTTTGTTTTATACATTTATAGTCTTTATTAATTATAAAAATTAATTATAATTTTATTCGGCTTGTTTTTATGTTTAGAGTTTTTATTAATTTTTTAATTATTAGTTGCAGTTTATTTAGTTTTAGTTATTTAAATAGTTCAATTTAAACAAGTTTTATGAATTTAAAGTTTTATGAATTATTTTGGTTTTTGCATTTTTTCATTTTATTCAGCTTTTTATCATTTCTATTTATTTCTTTTTGTTAGTTTTTTATACATAGTTATAGTTTTTATTAATTTTTATTTATTAGTTGCAGTTTATTTTAGTAGTTTTAGTAATTGTAACACTTCAATTTAAACTAAAAAAAATTTTAAGTGTTGAAAAATATTTTATTTCATTAATTCTAGCTATCACTGATATACTACTATAGTTTTTGTTAATATTAGTATTTTTTGTTTTCACTTTAATATTAAAGTTTTAGGATTTTTGTTTGGTTTTTCATTTTCATTATAATTCTATTCAGCTTTTTATTATTTCTATTTTTTTAATGTTTATAGATTTTATTAATTTTTATTTATTAGTTGCAGTTTATTTAGTTTTAGTTATTTTAATACTTCAATTTAAACCAAAATAAAATTAGAAATGTTGAAAAATATTTTATTTTATGTGATTAATTCTATTTATCATTGACATACTATTATAGTTTTTTAAATATTTTTAATTGTTGTTTTCACTTTAATATTAAAGTTTTAGGATTTGTTTTGTTTGTTTTTTTGCATTTTTGCAATTTTATTTGGCTTTTTTATTAATTCTGTTTTTCTTTAGTTTTATTAATTTGAATACTCTCATTTACCTAAAAGAAAATTAGAAATGTTGAAAAATATTTTATTTTATTTCATTAATTCTATTTCAAGCAATGATTTTTTTCTTTATGTTTTAGTTGCAGTTAACTATAATGACCCTGATGTAAACCAGTGATTTCAAACATTAATATGTTACAATGTCACATAACTTGACTATGTTGCATGTTTAATTCAGTGGCATCCATTTATTACATATATTACAATATATTTACAATCTTGCACATTTTGGCAACTGTAGTAGGTCATTTTGGGCAACTCATGCATATTGATATTCATAAACGAAGTAGATGTAGCATGCTATTATGCCATTTTGCACATCTGAGACTGACTCAGTCTGACCACTTTCCAGTAATTGAATACAGTTACACTGTTAGAGTTGGTTTACTTTGTACTGACCTTGCACATACACAGCATATTCACACATGCCCTGAGTTTCATGCAGCTGTTCTTTAATAATGGCCTGAAAACAGAAGAAAAACAAATCAGTTAAAATTATTATACACCAACTAAACTATTTCTTTAGGATTTTCTGGTTTTACCTTGCATGTCTCATAATCTTTGCGAATATAATGCAGATGTATAAGCCAGTTTCTCCTTTCCAGGATCGGAAGCTCAGGAGCTGCAGTTAGAAGAAACATACAAAGATTACTCTTTATATGGATGTAACAATGTATAGTGGTGAACAAAAGAGTCTAGACACTTACAACATGCATGAATGTCATTGCAAATGTTGTGGGATGTTATAATATGCACTTTGTTTGAAGTCTCAATGCATGTGTAATGTCAAATGCTTTGAAATATTAGGGCCCTATATGAAATCCGTTTTATTTTTTCCCAAATTCTGTTTTATTTTTTCCAAATTCCGTTTTTTCCGTTTTAATTTTTCTGGATTCTGTTTTTTCCCTTTTTAATTTTCTCAACTCCTTTGTAATGGTTAAATTAAATTTTATTAATCAAAGAGCATGTCTAATTAATTAACTGATACAAGTTCACACCAATTTAATAAAGGTTTAACAAAAATGACATGTTTAGGGCCCTATGAAATGTTTTGTTTTTTCTCACCATGTTTTATTGTTATCAAGCTCTCTGTTTTAGCATGTCTAATTATTTGAATGCATACTTAATTTGTTCAAATTTATTCTTAAAATAGCCTTATGAAAGGTTTTTTTTACTCTCAGAAATTCTGTGTTGTGTATTTAAAATGTTCTGATTATCAAATGAAGGCATAAAACATTAATTTAATTTATCTTTTAATTATTGAAAATTAAGCTAACTTTTTTTGGCAAACAAAGGGGAATTTACTATTAAAATTAAAACATGGAAGAAATGTTGTGTGATTATAGCCTAAAAATAACGTTTGTTTCATTTTAGTAGTAGTAGTAATAGTAGTAATATATATCTGGCACAATATCTTCAAGTTAAACCGGACTTTTATTTTGACGGGTTGCTGTGTCTACCTTTACATTTCTGTGTGTATATGATATAACACTAGTTTTCCTAAAATGGAATGGTCAAATGCTCATGAAGTGACTCTCTGCAGATATTGTTCATGTATTTATGTCCTCATTTAGTGAGACAACAGACGCTGAAATCACAGCAAGCATCACGCGCGCTTCAGTGTGTAGTAAACAAAAGCTTGTCTGCTCCATTCATTAAAACAGAGACACACAGAACATGTAGGATTCACATTTAAATGGTATTTCTACGGCATAATATTTACAGATATTAGTCCATATTGTGGTTTAATTTAAGTGTAATGACCTACTTTTGATTAATTAATTCAAACTTTGACTGTGACATTCCGCGTTATTCAGTAAATTCCGTTTTTATGACTGAATTCTGTGATTCGTATGTAATGCAAGGACATCCAAACATTTTAAAGTGTGACTTGACTGTTTAAAAAACTTTTTAGTTCAGAGACTAAAGAGATGAGCCTTATTCTGGCAGTTTCATCTTTTGTTTCATTAACTGGTCGAATCATGAAAGTGCAAATATCAAAGGCGGCATTGAAAATCTGCAGAAAACAGCTTCTATTTTGGATATGGAGGGCAGACGGGCTTGCTGAGAGCCGCAGCGGTCTCTTGTCGCAGCGGGAGGCCGTGCAAGTCTCCCCATCCCGAATCCAGCGGGCCCCAGAACAAAAGGAGCCTGTCCGCTGCAAACATGAAGCGTCTGCATCTTTCTCCTCTTGCTTACAAGCCCCCTGGCAAAATCTTATCTCAATCCGTTCTATTCCTGGACAGACTTTTCCCTCTGAGCCATAATCCTCTTCACTGGAAAATGGGGACGAAGGGGAAAGCAAAGGCAAACAGCGCCACCCACAGGATGAACAGATACAGTGAAGTCCAAATGCAGTGAGCCATGAAAATGCTTGGTTGCATTGCATTTTAATTCAAACTTAATTTTTACATTATTTGTATTACTACAGGCTCAGAATTCTGAGATTCTCACCTTTCTTTGGACAAGGTTTCTTGAGGTCTGTGGCCACAGGCAGCTGCACATCCTATACAAGGGAAAAAAAATATATATTAACAGAGTCAATCAAATTCTGGGTGCCGATGAATATTAGCCCATTTCTATTTTTATATTTGCATATACCCATACACAACCAGTCAAAAGTCTTTGAACAGTAAGATTTTTAATGTTTTTTAAAGAAGTCTCTTCTGCTCGTCAAGCCTGCATTTATTTGATCCAAAATACAGCAAAAGCAGTAATATTGTGAAATATTTTTACTATTTAAAATAACTGGTTTCTATTTGAATATATTTTAAAATCTAATTTATTTCTGTGATCAAAGCAACATTTTGAGCATCATTACTCCAGTCTTTAGTGTCACATGATCCTTCAGATATCATTCTAATATTCTGATTTGCTGTTCAAGAAACATTTATTATTATTGTTATTATTATTATCAGTATTTAAAACAGTTGAATACTTTTTTTCAGGATTGTTTGATGAATAGAAAGATCCAAAGATCAGCTTTTATCTGAAATAAAAAGCTTTTGTAATGTTATACACTATACCATTCAAAAGTTTGGAGTCAGTATTTTTTTTCAGGGGGAAAGAAAGAATAGAAATGAATACTTTTATTTAGCAAGGATGCTTTAAATTGATAACGACATTTATAATGTTACAAAAATGTCTATTTCAGATTAATGCTGTTCTTCTGAACTTCCTATTCATCAAAGAAACATGATAATAATAAAAAATGTTTTTTTGAGCAGCAAATCAGAATATTATAATGATTTCTGAAGGATCATGACTGGATGCTAAAAATTCAGCTTTGAAATCACAGGAATAAAATACATTTTAAACTATATTCAAATAGAAAGCAGTTATTTTAAATAGTAAAATGTTTCAAAATGTTAATGTTTTTGTTGTACTTCGAATTAAATAAACGCAGGCTTGGTGAGCAGAAGAGACTTCTTTAAAAAACATTAAAAATCTTACTGTTCGAAAACTTCATGGTAGTGTACCTTATAATCTTTAATGCATCCTTTTACAAAAATTCTTTTTTATTATTTTTAATAACAGGAAATCACCTCACTGTTGTACTTTGATAAATAAACGTTGATTGCTGACTAATATTATGCGTTTAATATTTAATATTATGTAATGAGAAATCATAACTTGCTGACATTTTTTTCAATAAAAATCAGAGTGAACACATTTAACAAATACCACCATGATGTATAAATAATTTTCGTTAACATTAATTTACTTTTATTACAGAAATGACAATAGATATTGTGTGCTTAACTGTCAAAAAAAAAAAAAAAATATATGCCAGAATGCAAGAAATCCTAAGGCTCCTAAAATAAACTTGGTTTTCTTAATGTAAAGCTCATTTTCAACCTATTTTGACAGGCTTTGGTGTTTAAGACTACACGAAATGTTAATACACCTTTGTTATTTAAAATCTGTCAGACTGTTTTCTCCTTGCAGACATAACGTTAGTTAATCTGACGAGCAACTAAACAACACAATAACGAAGAACAGCGGTTACAGACTACCATAAACCACCGTTAAGAAGATCGCTGTTTACATTAATGGTATTAAACATCAAGAGTTTTCATGTTTTAACGAAAACAACCATCATTTCTCACCGTTTTCATCGCGTCGTCCGCCATCGCGCCCCTTTCCTCCTCACTTCCGGCGGACGCTTCTGTCACTATGGCAACACCGCGACGTCCGTGAACACGTGGTTTTACACATACAGACTCACTTCAGCTTACAAATGACTGCAAGTGGCAAAGGCTTACATGATGACATAAAAACACCATAATAAAGTCCATTATGTATTTACAGCCATTATATTTTAGAGACACTGAGATTTCTTTATCACTTAAATAATACACTGTGTGCAGAATTATTAGGCATGTTGATATTCTGGTCATATTTTTTTTCCAAACACATTTTACCAATTCCAAACCACATCAGTCTTAATAACTACTGTTAATTTTGTATTTAATCATTTATATGTGATATATAATTGTCAGTGAAGGCTGGAAGTGAAAAACTCCTTATATTCAGGTGTGCATAATTATTAGGCATGTTTTCTTTTACAGATAAAATGAGCCAAAAAAGATATTTAACCCAGACTGAAAAGTCCAAATTATTAAATGCCCATGAGAAGAATGCAATACTAATGTATTAAGAATTTGCAAAGTTAAGGCTTGACCATTGGACAGAGAAATGCTTGTTGAAAAAGACAGGTGGAGAAGAAAAGATGCATGTTAACTGCAAAAGAATTAGGAATTAAGGTGAAGAATTAGGTGTGACACCATCAGGAACCGTTTAGTCTCCAGCGCCGCCATTTTCCAGAACTGCAACCTACCTGGAGTCTTCAGAAGTGCAATGTGTCAGGTTCTCAGAGACTTTGCTTGGTAAAAAATCCTAAAAAATGCCCCTGACTTAATAAGAATAACAAGCTGACGTGTTGTGAAATACATGATGTTTTTTTTTTACTGTCTTAATGTATTTCACAACATTGCATTCTTCTCATGGGCATTTAATAATCTGGACTTTTCAGTCTGGGTTAAATATCTTTTTTTGGCTCATTTTTTCTGTAAAAGAAAACATGCCTAATAATTATGCACACCTGAATATAAGGAGTTTTTCACTTCCAGCCTTCACGGACAATTATATATCACATATAAATGATTAAATACAAAATTAACAGTAGTTATTAAGACTGATGTGGTTTGAAATTGGTAAAATGTGTTTGGAAAAAAAATATGACCAGAATATCAACATGCCTAATAATTCTGCACACAGTGTACTGGCAAGGGTTTATAGGTATACAGTCAAGATTTGAGGATCAAAAAAGTTAATCAAAGTTGTCCTAAGACAAAAACTTCAAATGTTGACTACTGTATATCTACATGCAAAACATTATAAAAAAAGACATTTTGATACAAAAAGTCTCTCAAAGTCAAACTGCAGATCATAAGTTTAATTCAAACAAAGGTGTGCAAAATACACAAAGGAATTTTTTTTTCATCCATTTCTCAGCAAATCATCTGAGAAGGCTTAAACAACAAACACACTCATAAAACACTGATGATGAAAAGGAAATCTTGTTTAAGATGTGAGCTGCATCAGATCTTTCATGCCATCTGATGACTTAAGGAGGTAAATTACACTTGGTAAAATGGATAAATACATAGATATGTACAAAGTTTATGAAATGTACACTACCAGTCAAAAGTTTCTAAATAGTAAGATTTTTTAAAAATGTTTTGTAAAGTCTCTTCTGCTCAACAAGCCAGTTATTTGATCAAAAGTACAACAGAAGCAGAAATATTGTGAATTATTTTTACTATTTAAAACAACTGTTTCTATTTGAATACATTTCAGCATCATTACTCCAGTCTTCAGTGTCACGTGATCCTTCAGAAATCATTCTAATATGCTGATTTGCTGTTCAAGAAACATTTTTTAATTATTATCAATATTTAAAACAGCGGAGTACTTTTTTTTCAGCATTTCAGGATAAAAAGATCCAAAGATCAGCATTTCCCGGAAATAAAAACCTTTTGTAACATTACACACTATACCATTCAAAAGCTTAGAGTCACTACAACTTGTATTTTTTTTTTTTACAAATAAAATACTTTTATTTAGCAAGGATGCTTTAAATTGATCAAAAGTGATGGTAAAGACATTTATAATGTTATAGAAGATTTCTATTTCAGATAAATGCTGGTAAATTCAGGTAAATTCTACTCAGCTGTTTTCAACAGAATAATAATAATAAATGTTTTTGAGCAGCAAATCAGAATATTAGAATGATTTCTGAAAGATCATGTGACTAGTAATGATGCTAAAAATTCAGCTTTGAAATCACAGGAATAAATGACATTTTAAAATACATTCAAATAGAAAATGGTTATTTTAAATAGTAAAAATATTTCAAAATTGTACAGTTTTTGCTGTACTTTGGATCAAATAAATGCAGGCTTGGTGAGCAGAAGAGACCTTGCGAAAAAACATTAAAAATCTTACAGGTAATGCACCTCGTACTATTTTGACACTGAATATATAAACTAGGACTGTAGAAATTAGTTGGCATATCATGTGCAAAATAGACAAAAAGACTGAATCTGGCCCCATATGTATAATCCACTCTCAATTTCACAGGATACCTTATTGATCCAGGAACACCTTTAACTTTTCCCTATAACCATGAACATTTAAATTGATCCCAGATATGTAATTTTTCCTCTGAGTGACTTTAAATTCCCTGATCAAGTAGCAGGCTGTTATTAGCGTCTAGAACAGTGAGGTAAATGTTGACGTTTCAGTGAAGAGCGTATCAGAGGAGGTTTTTCAGCAGGAGGGGTTTGGCGATCTCCAGGATGTCAAGGTTGGGGTCCAGAGATCTGCCTAAACCCTCTAGGACCATGATGGCAAACACCATAGACGCAAAATTACTCTCCAACTTCACCTGCAACAGGAAGGCACAACATATGTCACTTAAACATCATAAAACACACAACAGTATCAAAACACAATCACTACATCGAAATAATATTATGCATTTTCAATGTTTTGTCACATTTGTGCATGCCAGATTTTGAACATTTGGACATTTTTATGCTTTGTACTGCAGTATTTATTATGCATTATTTAAATAACATACTTATATATTGTTTACATATGTGTAGATATTAAATCATGTTACTGCTAAATTCAATTATCACATTTAAAAGTTACACAAAGCAAAAAAAAAACAAAACAAAAACACACACACATATATATATATATATATATATATATATATATATATATATATATATATATATATATATATATATATATATATATATATATATATATATATATATATGTATAGACATTAAAGGCTGTTTACTGGATTATTGAAAGGTAGATATTACATTAAGCGACTAAACATAATTTTACAGTCTGTTTATGATCTGCTATATTGTGATCAGTTGCTCTCACCTTGTGATGAATCAGTAAACCAAAGACTCGAGACAGCAGCTCAGCCACCTGAATCTATAAAACAACACAAGTCATGCAAACATTATCAATGATGAAAACATATTTTGTTGCTTAATATTTTTCAGGATTCCTTAACTAGAAAGTTCAATGAACAATATTTATTTGAAACAGAAATGTTTTGTAATACTCTAAATGTTTTTTACTGTCACTTTAACACATTCTTGAAGAATAAAAGTATTAATTTTCTTTTTTCTTTTAACTTAAACGTCTTGTATGTTTTTTTAAATATACTTATCCCAAACATTTTAAAGGAAATATAAAGCAACTGTTTTAAACATGGATAACAAGAAATCTTTCTTGAGCAGCAAATCAGCATATTAGAATGACTTCTGAAGGATCATGTGACACTGAAGACTGGAGTAATGATGCTGAAAATTCAGCTTTGCATCACAGGAATAAATTACATTTTAAAATGTATTCAAATAGAAACCAGTTATTTTGAATTGAAATAATATTTCACAATATTACTGTTAGTACTGCATTTTTGATCAAATATATGAAGCATTGGTGAGCAGAAGTGACGTCTTTCAAAAACAAAAATCTCAATTGGTTTAAAATCTGGTAGCAGATAGATTTATAAATAAATGTGTAACTCTGTACCTTTCCCAGGGAAAGCCTGTCACTGAGCGCATGATCCACTAGTTCAGCCATTTCCTTCTTAAAACGTGTCACATCCTGGCAATCGTTGGCGCGGGCATGATGAAGGATTAGTTCTGCAACTCGCTCGCCCTGGAAACACAAGTACATGTTTGAAAACTGGCCTGAGGATAATATGATACTATTACATACAGTTGAGGTCAAAAGTTTACATCCCCTTTCATAATCTGCAAAATGTTAATTATTTTACCAAAATTAAAGGGGTCATACAAAATGCATGTTATTGTTTATTTAGTACTGACCTGATTAGATATTTCACATAAAAGATGTTTACATATAGTCCACAGCTGTTTTTTTTGTTTAGTGATAGTTGTTCATGAGTCCCTTGTTTGTCCTGAACAGTTAAACAGCTGCTGTTCTTCAGAAAAATCCTTCAGGTCGCACAAATACTTTGGTTTTCCAGCATTTTTGTGTATTTTAACCCTTTCCAACAATGACTGTTTGATTTTCAGACCCATCTTTTCACACTGAGGACAACTGAGGGACTCATATGCAACTATTAAAGAAGCTTCAAACACATCACTCACTGATGCTCCAGAAGGAAAAACCATGCATTTGCCTAAATATCATATTTTTTTCATTTAGTACTGCCCTGAATCTACAGAAGACACATGTTTCCCAGAATACAAAACAAGCTAAATTTACCCTGATCTTCAAATTCAAAAAGTTTTCACCCCTCGGTTCTTAATGCATGGTTTTTCCTTCTGAAGCATCAGTGAGTGTTTGAACCTTCTGTAATAGTTGCACATGAGTCCCTCAGTTGGATCTCAAAATCCTACAGTCATTGTTGGAAAGGGTTCAAATACACAAAAATACTGGAAAACCAAAGAATTTGTGGGACCTGAAGGATTTTTCTGAAGAACAGCAGGCAGTTTAACTGTTCAGGACAAACAAGGGAATCATGAACAACTATCACTAAACAAAAAAACAGCTGTGGATCATTCAGGTAACAACACAGTATTAAAAAAATCAAGGGGATGTAAAAATGTTGTAAATATTCCTGTGGACTATATGTAAACATCTTTGATGTGAAATATCTTATTCAGGTCAGTACTAAATAAACAATAACATGCATTTTGTATGATCCTTCTTATTTTGGTACAATAATTAACATTTTGCAGATTCTGAAAGGGGGTGTAAACTTTTGATTTCAATTGAAAAAAATACTAAAATAACACTGATGATGACTTCAACAAACAAACTTTCAACATTTCTAGATGCAAATATGGCAGTAATACATTCACATGCAATACTGTCAACAAAAAAAAAAAAACAATCCCCATGTGTCTTTTACCTGCTTGAGAACGACAGCGGTGAACACGGCTCTGAAATTGCGTTGATCCGCCTCGCTGAGATGCGCCACGATCCCTGCATCCAGCAGCACCAGCTGTAGGGGTGGAGGAGTTGGCCGCATACTGACCACCACAGTGTCGCACAGGTCTGTGAGAGTCGCCCTGTCCTGGGGTCCCTCTCCTCGCCCACCCTGCACCAGGATGTTCCCAGGATGAAGGTCACCGTGGACAAAATTATCCACAAACACCTGGCAGAGATGACTACAGGTTAGATTTCATTGAAACACATACAATTAATCTGGTCATTATTTAAATGAATAGATCACACAAAGTGAGAACTTGCTGGAAATGTGCTCACCCTCAGACCATTCAAGATTTTGTTTCTCGTAGCATTACATCACTTGCTCACCAATGGATGTGAAGAATGAGAGTCCAAACAGCTGATAAAAAACATCACAATAATTCACAAGTAATCCACACCACTCGAGTCTATCATTTAACATCTTGAGAAGACAAAAGCTTTGTGTTTGTAAGAAACAAATCCAACCTTAAGACGTTTTTAACTTGAAATCTTTGCTTCCAGCTAAAATTGTGAGTCCTCTATCCATAATATTGCTTAAAAGAGAAGTCCACTTACAAAACAAAGATTCACATATAATGTACTCACCCCCTTGTCATCCAAGATGTTCATGTTTTTCTTTCTTCAGTCGTAAAGAAATTGTTTTTTTGAGCAAAAATGGACTGATATGGTGCCAAGCTTTTGAATTTCCAAAATGCAGTTTATATGCGGCTTCAAGCAATCCCAAATGTGGTTGTAAACGATCCCAGCTAAGGAAGAACGGTCTTATCTAGTGAAAGGATCTGTTATTTTCATAAAAATAATAGTTTATATACTTTTTAATCGTCTTGTTTTACTCTGCCTGGACTGTTTTTGTTCTGGTTCATGACAGTGAGGGTATGTCGAAAAATTCCTATCTCATGTTCTCCCTCAACTTCAAAATCGCCCTATATAGCGGTTTTACATTTTTTGTTAAGGGTGTTTGATCTTTTTTGCATGTTCACTTTGCAAAGACTGGGTCAGTACTTCTGCAGCGATGAAGGATGATTCTGAAATGATTTTTGAAGTTGAGGGAGAAAATACGATTGGAGTTTTTTGACATACCCTAACTGTCTTGAACCAGAATACACACAGTTCAGGGAGAGCAAGACAAGATGAGTGTTTGAGATTAAAAAGTATTTAAATTTTATTTTTTTAATAAAAATAACCGATCATTTCAATAGAGAAGACCTTTCTTCCTCAGCTGGGATTGTTTACAACCACATTTGGGATTGTATGAAGCTGCATTTAAACTGCATTTTGGAAATTTAAAATCGGGGCACCATATCAGTCCATTATATGGAGAAAAATGCAGAAATATTTTCCTCAAAAAACACAATTTCTTTATGACTGAAGAAAGAAAGACATGAACATCTTGGATGACAAGGGGGTGAGTACATTATATGTGAATCTTTGTTTTGGAAGTGGACTTCGCCTTTAAGATGTTATTAATCTTTGCTTCCAGCTAAAATGTGAGTCCTCAATCCATAATACTGCTTAATAATAATCTTGATAAGTCATCTTGTCTGAATCAGAAGAGAAATATGCACAATTAAATCTAAATTTATTGATGGACTGGAGTGGGGTGGATTACCTGTGGATTATTGTGATGTTTTAACAGCTGTTTTGACTCTCTTTCTGACGGCACCCACTCACATCCATTGGTGAGTAAGTGATATAATGCTACATTTCTCCAAATCTGATGAAGAAACAAACTCACATACATCTTGGATGTCCTGAGGATGAGTACATTTTCAGCAAATTTTTATTTTTGGGTACTAACCATTATTTTTTGGGTACAAACTATTTTTGTAACTAACCATTTTCAAAAGAAGATCAACACCCATCCGTGCAATTTTCTGCTTGATTCCTTCTGGGACATCTGAGCTCAGGTATTTTGAGATGGGTTCGCTTTCCTACAAGAGCATAAGTCGAAGTGTTAGTTTTCCTCAGTGGAATAAAATCGGATATGCAATATTAAAATAATCAAGAGCACAGCCATTTTCACCTCATATGTTTCTACCAACACAGTCCTTGTGACAAATGGTCTGAGGGGTGTAGGAAACTTCACATACGGCAGATCTTTAAAGTTCTTTTGGAACTTTTCGATGTTCTGGGCTTCAAACCGAAGATCGATCTGCAATCAATGAGATATTAAAGCCACAACAAAAAAAAAAAAACAAAAAAAACAATCGCCATGAAGTAGTTTTATTCATTGAGATACTATTTTTTTTTTTTTTTATTAGTTTAGTTAAATTAGTGTTTTTTTTAATATACACTACCTGTCAAAAGGTAAGATTTTTAATGTTTTTTTTTTTTTTTTTTTTTAAAGTCTCTGCTGCACAGCAAGCCTACATTTATTTGATCCAAAGTACAGCAAAAACAGAAAAACTGAAATATTTGCACTATTTAGAATACCATTTTCTGTTTAAAGATATTTTATAATGTAATTTATTCCTGTGATTTCAAAGCTGAATGTTTAGCATCATTACTCCAGTCACATGATCCTTCAGAAGTCATTTTATTATTCTGATTTGTTGCTCAAAAACATTGTTAAAATTAATTTTTTTTCTTTGATAAATAGGTAGTAAAAAAAAAAAAAAAAAGAAAAGAAAAGAAAGAAAAGAAAGTTATACTGACTTCAAGCTTTTGAATGGTATAGTGCAGGGGTGGGGAACCTTGATCCTGGAGGGCCGGTGTCTCTGCAGAGTTTAGCTAAACTCTGCAGGGACACCGGCCCTCCAGGATCAAGGTTCCACACCCCTGGTATAGTGTATAATGTTACAAAAATGCTGATCTTTGGATCTTTCTATTCATCAAAGAATCCTGAAAAATTTGTACTCAACTGTTTTAAATACTGATAATAATAATACATGTTTGATAATAATACATGTTGAACAGCAAATCAGCATATTAGAATGATTTCTGAAGGATCATGTGACACTGAAGACTGGAGTAATGATGCTGAAAATTTAACTTTGATCACAGTAATCAATTACATTTTAAAATATATTCAAATAGAAAGCAGTTATTTAAATTGTAAAAATATTTCAAAATGTTACTGTTTTTGCTGTACTTTGGATCAAATAAATGCAGGCTTGGTGAGCAGGAGAGACCTCTTTAAAAAAATATATGTATATAAAAAACTTTTGACTGATAGTGTATATCCATATAGATGTCTATATTGTTTTAATTAATTTTCATTAATAGTTTATTTTTTTGTTGTTTTTTTTAAATCAATTTTAGTTAATTTCATTTCAAGTAAAGACTTTTAATGGTTAATGGTTTTTAAAAATATAATTACCTTGCATCAAGAAAGCTTTTCATAAAAGCATCAGTACCTGTTTGGTCATGAGCTTCTCAAACTCATACACAATCTCGGGCAGGCTGAGCCACTTGATGCCGGGCAAACAGTTGAGGAACAAACTTCCAGCTTTCATTAAGATCAGATCGATCTGCACCTGCTGCCTGATTCCTGGATGAAGGACCTGGTTAATGGAAAAAGAACTTAGAGAATTATGATTATATTAAAGCACCTACATAACAACAGAGAAAACCAATTTTAGTCCAGCACCTTGGTTAAAATGTTTTTTGGAACATTATAGCTTTTTTTTTTAAAAAAAAAAATCTTCTAAAATTGCATCTAACAACATCTGCTCACCAAGCCTGCATTTATTTGATCCAAAATACAGCACAAGCAGTAAAATTTCAAAATATTTTTACTGTGTAAAATAACTGCTTTCTATCTGAATATATTTCAAAAAGAAATTTATTCTTGTGATCAAAGCTGAATTTTCAGCATCATTACTCCAGTCTTTAGCGTCACATGATCCTTCAGAAATCAGTCTAATATGCTGATGTGCTGTTTAAGAAACATTTTTATTATTATTATTATCATCAATTTTTAAAACAGTTGAGTGATTTTTTTTTTTCAGGATTCTTCGTTAAATAGAAAGATCCAAAGATCAGCATTTATCTGAAATAAAAAGCTTTTGCAACATTATATGCCATTTAAAAGCTTGGAGTCAGTGTAATTATAGAAATTACTATTTTTTATTTAGCAGGGATGCTTTAAACTGATCAAAAGCGATAAAGACATTTATAATGTTACAAAAGATTTCTAATTCAGATAAATGCTGTTCTTCTGAACTTTCTATTCATCAAAGAAACCTGAAAAAAATAACATAATAAAACATAAAATAAATAAATTACATTTTAAAATATATTCAAATAGAAAACAGTTATTTTAAAAAGTAAAAATATTTCAAAATGTTACTGTTTTTTCTGTACTTTGGATCAAATAAATGCAGGCTTGGTGAGCAGAAGAGACTTCTTTTAAAAACAAAAAAAAATTTACAGTTTAAAAAAATGTTGACTAGTAGTATATTTCTGTGAGAAAATAGAATTTTACTTAAAACAATCAAGAATAGATAAAATTTTAAAGACTAAATAAATAGAATTAGCATATTTTATATGAAAAACAATGGTGAAAAATAGCAATTTACAGGTAATAAAAATACCAAAATAAATGCATAAATTTAATGTATTTTTTGAGAAAATGGAAGAGGAGCACTTTTCACATTACAAGTCATTTTATCTAGATAGTCTGACGTAATTCTGTGACAAAATAGAGTATATTATAAGGGGAAAAAACAGAATAGCCAAAACAGCCTCAGAAGAATATAAATAAACATCCTGAAAAACAAGAAATGTTAAACCTGTTTTATCTTAATATTCTGTCTGTGACAAAAGCAAAAAAAAAATACAAAATGAAAAAACAAACAAACAAAAAACAATAACATTTTTAAAAATGATATTTCCAAAATAAAGGTTGGCAGAACTGGGAATTGATTGAATTATGAAATATACACAAAAATATGCCAATTAATCCAAATGGTCAGAAGGGACTGGTTTAAAAAGTAAGGAGGAGACAAACACTTTACCTTAATTGCCACAGGAATCAGACGCTCTTCCTCCAGGTGTTCGTCCGGACCAGGTCTCTCTCCGAAATCCCTCGTCTTGGTGTCCGCCGTGTCTTCCTCATCTTTATATGTCTCCCAGAAGTCACTCAAAGCCCCTGCCAGACCCGGGATCTCCCAGGCCTCCAGAAGACTGTTCTTCTCCAGTTCCTCCACCAGCTTCAGGAACGCCGGCTCTTCAACGCTCTTCACCTTGGCTTTGGCGCGGTACACCTGTGCCACGCATCCCGATCCCACAGGCTCCTTACTGTCAAACGCAAACATCTGCCTCCATCCTTCCCCAAACGCCCTCTTCAAACAGAGCTTGGTGTGGGACCAGGGATGGGGCTTCACCCGTACATGAAGCCTTGAGAAGCGCTCGCAGAAGTCCTGAGAGAAGATGTCCCGTCTAGTGCTGGCCCACTGGCCCAGCTTGATAAATGTAGGTCCAGATGTTTCCGTGACCCAAAGCAGGGCATCCAACCAACGGGACGCCCAACGTTGGGAGAGTAAAGTCAGGGGATACAGAATCAGAAGTGGGCTGAATTTGAGAAGCAGCACCAAGGCGCGGATTCCCAAACGCAAGACGAATACTAACCTGTGGATCTGCACTCGGGCGACTGACTTCCTCTCTGTGGTCCTCTGCTGATGAATGGCTTCCTGTCCGGCGGCATAAGTGATGCCACATGCAGTCCAACAGAACAGTCCCACTTTGGGGGCTTGAGATAAAACATGAGTACCTTTAAAAATAAACACTCTGCGAGGCGGGATTCGAATCGATACCCTGTGCACTGTGAACCTGAGGTTCTGGAGCAGGTGTCTTGCACAGAAAGCAGACATTTTTGATACAGTTATTACTTAGCTAGACATTTAACAGTTGCTTTAGGACAAATGTAGTGCAGCTGCAAATTATAACCATTATTTAAAATCAGATGCATGAAAACATATGAAGATCATGCATGCATACAATATGTAGAATGATTAATGAACACTTTCACTTTTGCTAATGGGAAATGTAGTGGTTTGCTCTTAGCTTACACACATACATAGCAATGTAAATCCTTTATACCTATGAAGTTAAATTATAATACCATGCACAGAAAGATTCAAAAATACAGCCGCTCCTGCTGCAACGCGTAATCATAAGCATCCCTATTCTTTTTATCTTGCACATTTTCGCTGCCAGATGTCCAAAATCGTGCTGTTCCGACTCATTTTTCCCTTCTTTTTTCACGAATCTACTTCAATTCATTCAAACATTTGTTATGAAATGTTCTCCGTCGGTCCGACTGATTAATCCCTCCGTGTGAATCTCAACATTAGTTCCGCGGCTCAGTGGCAATAGAATGAATAACTGATGTGCTGATTTAGCGATTAATTATGTGTTATATTTAAAGTGAAGCAATAAATCATCAGCTCAGCAATAATAAAAATAGGAGATGTAAGAAATGTAAGTAGTCACTGAGTAGTACAGTGGTATATTACGGAAAGTATTCACAGGGCTCTCAAGTTTTGGAAAAAGTTTGGAGTGAGATTACTATTAGGGGAGGAGCCTCTCAGATATTTGCAGCAATGGCCCCTCTGCGCCACGCAGTTCTCTCAAGTTTTTGATAGAAATTCAATTTTATCTATTGTTCAAGATTGACCAGCACAAAATAGAAATGATCACAACTGGTAAATCTAATAAAAGTCAAATTCATACAAAATTAAAAAAAAAAAATGTTTTATATATTTAAAAAATATAAATGTATCAAAAATAAAAAGAAAGTTGGCCCCAAACGAGCCAAATTAACAGCAGTGCTTAATGTACATACTGTACACATACAGTAGGATTGCAGAACCTGCCCTGAACATGTAGCCTATGTCAAGCTCTGTGTGTGTGTGTGTGTGTGTGTGAGAGAGAGAGAGAGAGAGAGAGAAGGACTACACATTTCCACTTATGAAGGGCATTTTGTATTGCAAGTGTTTTTTGCACATTTTGATGCCTTGATGACAATGGTAGGGGCTCGAACTTAACTACACTAACTAGTAGTTGAATTATGTAATTTAATAACAAAATAAAATCTGTTACAGTTACTGAGAAACAATGTACAGTTGAAGTACAGTTGCTTAAGAAAATGTTAACGATCCACACACACAGATTTGATTTCCAAAATTGCATTGGCTGGTCTAAAATATGAGACACCAATGTTTCAGGAGTTTAGGATACAGAACAGGATACATGCTTATTTGATAACTGAATTTTAGAAAAGTAATCAAAAAGTAATCAAATGTAATCAATTACATTACTTTTAAAGCACTTAAAAGTAGGGCTGCACGATTAATCGCACGATGTCGTGAGGCGCGTTTAGTCAATGAAGCCGGTACTTTGATTAGTAGTAAAGCTCCATCACGTGCGTTCAGTACACAGAGCAACACAGAGCCGTAAAGCACTGACAAGCTACGCCAAATCGCGCGCAAAACCGAATTCGATTTTGAGCGCGATTTTGGCGTAGCTTGTCAGTGCTTTACGGCTCTGTGTATTACTTGCCGCTCCAGCTGAACGCACGTGATGGAGCTTTACTACTAATCAAAGTACCGGCTTCATTGACTAAACGCGCCTCACGACATCGTGCGATTAATCTTGCAGCCCTACTTAAAATAGTTATGCTACTTATTACATTTTAAATAGGGTAACTTGTTTTCTGTACCCCATTATCCAAAATAACCTTCCCAACAATGTTGGTACATTTGTATTTTTGAAATATATAAAACAATTTATTTTATAAATTTGTTTGTCTTTTATCAGATTTACCCAGGGTGTAATTTGTGAAAAAAAGCTGAGAGGGGATTGCTTTTGAAAACTTTTTTCTCTCCACATAGGCGGAGGTTGAACCAACTCCAGTAAAGCTATAGCCTAACTAAGTAACCTAATGTTAGTGTAATCTGTTAACAATGCACATTATATACTGTTTTTTTAGGCAAGTACCAGATAATGAGTGCCATGTCGTGAAATGTTTTAATACGACGAAAACTGTCTAACGTGATAGCAATTTAATAAAAAACATTGTAAGTTAGGCCTATTAATTGTAATGATTTCATTTCAAACAACGAATAAATTATATAGAGAAAGGAGCAAAGAACACAGTATCAACAAAGCTTTTTGAAACTCCGAATCAGTAAAACACTGCGTCGCAAAATGATTTCAAAGCGCTCCAGTCGGATCGCGAATCATTCGATTCAGAACGGGACTTCAGAGCGCCTATCACGAATCATTTGATTTAGATCGGAACTTAGGAGCGGGTTCGCGGGATGTTCTTATCACCACCGGGGATAAAAAAAGATTCAGCAGAGACAGGGATGCATAGACCAGAGTGGGAGAAATAGAGCGGGACAAGTTGTCCCTTTCTCAGCCTGAGAAATACAAGGTGTGGCGTGAGAGCGTGTGAGCTGGTTGAAATGCGTGTGTCTCACGGTGAATGCGTGAGACTTGAGAGCCCTGTATTCAGACCCCCTTCTTTGTCCCTCTTTGTTATATTGCAGCCATTTGCTAAAATCATTTAAGTTCATTTTTTTCCCCTCATTAATGTACACACAGCACCCCATATTGACAGAAAAACACAGAATTGTTGACATTTTTGCAGATTTATTAAAAAAGAAAAACTGAAATATCACATGGTCCTAAGTATTCAGACCCTTTGCTCAGTATTTAGTAGAAGCACTCTTTTGATCTAATCGTTTCCACACATTTGTAGCCAATAGAGTCCAAAAAAATACATCAAAGCACAACACCCAAAACAATGGCTATATGTCCCAACAAATGAAAACCCAGCAGACAATGCTTCAATAGGGAGAACAATAAATAAGCTGCTCTCATCTAATTGGTTCTCTGGTCCCTCATTCTTTTGGGAAAGGGAAATAACGACCTCAGATGTTGTGCCGGATCTTCCAGTAGGAGATCCAGAAGTAAAGAAAATTCAGACATTACACACAAAGACCACGAAAAGTAAAGATCTTGTAGACCAATTGTCCAAGTTTTCGACTTGGTCTAAAATGATCAAAGCCATTGCATGCCTTCTGAGACGGACTAAGAAAGATAAAACCAATTCACCAGCATCTGTAAGTGAACAAGAGGATGCTAAATGCTTGATTCTAAAAGGAGTACAAAAGCAAGTGTATCAGAAAGAAATTGTTGAGTCAAGGAAAAAGACTTCCAGGTCACAGTAAACTTCATCACCTGGATGCCTTTATAGACAATAATGGTATGATCAAGGTGGGAGGCAGATTAGGTCACTCATCATACACTTACTCATTCAAGCATCCACTGATTCTTCCAAAAGAACATCATGTTACAAAGCTGATAATTGCACACTGCCATGAAAGTGTAAAGCATCAAGGCAAAGGTTTCACGATCAATGAAATCAGACCGTGCAGCTATTGGATACCTGGTATAAACAGAACAGTCAAATCTTACATTCACAACTGTGTAACTTGCTGAAGGCTGAGAAGATCTGCTGAAGGCCAGAGGATGAGTGATCTCCCCTCAGAGGGTGTAGATCCTTCTCCACCCTTTATATATTGCGGTATGGACTGCTTTGGTCCTTTCATGACTAAAGAAGGAAGAAAACATCACAAAAGGTCTGCTTCTTACATGCTTGTGTTCAAGAGCTATTCATATAGAAATGTTAGAAGATATGTCCACAGATGCGTTTATTAACAGTCTAAGGTGCTTTATTGCAATTCGAGGCACAGTAAGGCAAATAAAATGTGACCAAGGTACCAATTTCATAGGTGCGAAGAATGAACTGAACTCAGCATGACCCCAAGAGTTTAGAATGGCTCATGCCTAATCATCAGATAACTGTGAAACCCACCACAGCATTATCTCCACCAGGAAAGTTCATAAGAGAGGATATGTATACAAAAAAGAGATGGAGATGTGTGCAGTAGTGATGCGCGGGTCGTCTCGTAACCCGCGGACCCCGCGGGTAACCCGCGGGTCGGGTTGGGGCGGGTAAAGAAATTGTCACTTTATTTGCGGGGTGGGTTGGGGCGGGTCATTAAAAACAAAATTAAGTAAAAAATCCATGTATGTTGCGTGCAATACCCTATAGCCTATATTAAATATTTGGGAATATCTATTTTCATATTTTATTAAGTTCTTTGATAAGGTTACGTCGCGTGACAAGTCACGAAAGCGCCAAGCAGCTACCGCTGCCAGTCACAACAAAAACAAAGAAATAAAAGTGAAGATGGAAGACGAGGTTCGGGAGAAATTGAGGTCGGGAATTTACATCATTAAAAGAAAAAAAGGTCAGGCTGCTAAATCTAATGTTTGAATGTTTAGCCTAGATTACAAACGCTGCTTTGTAAATGTTTAAAATGTGTATCATTATCTTGTTATTAATATGACCTGGTTTATCGTTCATTTTCATAATCATATGTTGTTGCCAGTTTACAGGGCGATGTTTCCAAGCACTTTCAGGCTGAAATAAAGGCTGTTTTCATTTGAATTACAATGCCTAGTATGTCTATTTAATGGTCGCGGGTGCGGGGCGGGGCGGGTTGTAAAAATAGATACAGTGGTGCGGGGCGGGCTGGGGCGGGCCAAATAATTTCATAAAAGCGGGACCCGCGGGTTGGAAAAATACCCGACCCGCGCATCACAAGTGTGCAGTACCTTACTGAACAGTTTTGGAGCAGATGGAAAAAAGAGTATCTGCACAATATCGCTGCAAGGCAATGCTGGCATGCTCCAAAAAGGAACTTTCAAATTGGTGACATGGTTGTGGATATCAATGAAACATTGCCAAGGAGTGAATGGAGACTAGGAAGGATTATAGAGACTGTTCTGAGCCCAGATGGACCTGTAAGAAAGGCCAAAGTAACACTTGGTGACAAAAGATTAAACAAGAAAGGAGAACGAATGCATAAAATCTCAAAAGTAGAAAGGCCAGCTCAGAAGTTGGTCTTGTTGTTGGAAGCAGAATGAATGCATTTTCAAAGAGACTTTATTGCACTCTATGCACACAAAAGGGGTGTAAGTGGAAATTAGTAATGTTTGAGAAACATTGATAATTTGGTGGGAGTGTAACAGATTTAATAAGAGTTATCTTACATTTCTCAGTAAAGTTTACGGCATCATTTGGATGGGGTCTGCTACACTAGGACTCTGTTCTCTCCCCATTTGGACGCTGTGTTAGCACTGACGCTAGGACTCTGTGCTCCGTTCTCTCCACGCCTTATCCCTCTCTGCCCTGGTTTACGGCTCCCGGCCTTCTGCCCCGGCTATGCTTTTGTGTTTTTGAGACTAATAAATATTTGAGTTGTACCTGCAACTGAATCGGTGCTTTTTCCAGACAGAACGGTCAGACCAGAAATGGATTCAGCAGGAGCAGACCATGTCAGGACCACTGTGACACAACAGGGTATTTTCCTTGTGAAGAGAGGTTGATCTTCTAAGAGCCCAGGTAGCTGAACTCAATACCCGGGTGCAAGAACTCCAGCACAAAGCCCTGGCCAGCCGGTCTGCTGTCCATCTTGCCTGTGCTCTGCCTCAGGCTGAGACAGAACCCCATGTCAACAGTCCTCCCCCTACGATGGAGATCCTAATTCGGCCTTCCTGTCCCAGTGCTGTTTGGTCTTTGCACTCCAGCCCCACCGTTACGTCACGAAGGAGTCCCAGGTGGGATTTGTGACCACTCTTCTGAAAGGGAGGGCCCGTGATTGGACTACTGCTGTGTGGGATGCCTGTGCCCCATTCTATGCCATGTTTGATGATTTCCGAACCGAAATGGTTAACCTGTTCGACCGATCAGCTCAGGTGATGAGGCAGCCTCCCAGCTAGCACAGTTAATTCAGGGCAGTCACTCAGTCACTGACTATTCCATCCAGTTTAGAACACTGGCAGCTGCCTGCGACTGGAATGAAGCTGCCTTGTGCGCTAGGTTTCGGGAGGGGCTGGATGATGAGATCCAAGATGAAATTGTCACTCACAAGCTGCCTCGTGATTTTGACTCCCTTGTGGAACTGGCACTGCGTGTGGAGGGCTGTCTTCAGCGTTGCCGTCAGTGGTGAACTACTTGACCCTCTTGGACATTGAACGAGGGAACTTCCAATTCTTCATTTACCTCCTCCTCTCCTGTAGCTGGACCTGAGCCCATGCAGATGGGATGCCTTCGTCTCACAGCCAAGGAGAAGCAGGGTCGATTGACTTGGGCCCTCTGCCTGTATTGTGGGAAGCCTGGACACAGAGCCATACGGTGTCCTTTAAAAGCCGGGGCCCATCAGTAAGCCGGGGTCATGTCTTGACTCCCCCAAGTCTCGTACCCTGCTTCCTCTTAGCCTTCAGTACATGGACACTATGCATTCCTGTTCTGCTCTTGTTGATTCAGGAGCTGAAGGCAATTTTTTGGATGTTTCTGTTGCGGTACAGTGGGGCATTCCTGCCATTCCTCTCCCTTCTCCTATCTCTATCCTTTTGTGAGCAGCAGCGGTAGCCCCGAGACCACGTCGTGAACACCGCCTCAACGTGTACTGCCCATGTGAAAGGGCCTTAAGGGCCGAGTGGCCAACCCCTGACTCTTGGAAAGCGCTGCAGATGTTCCTGGGGTTCGCCAACTTCTATAGGCGATTCATCCAGAACTTTAGACTGGTTGCTGCACCCTTAATGGCATTGGAGGGCCTGAGGAGGTGTCCAGAGGGTCTGTTGTTTGTGCCTGCTGCGCTGCGTCCTGAGGTCCTCCGTTGGGGTCACAAATCCAGGATAGCATGACATTCAGGGGTTCGGAGGTCACTGGCTGCCATCCGTCAGCATTTAACCAGTCTCCTGTTGGTCTGTTACAGCCTTTGCCCATTCTCTCTCATCCTTAGTCACACCTGGCCCTTTATTTTCCGAAGTGGCCCATTTTATTCCCTTGCCCAAACTCCCCTCTGCCAAGGAGACGGCACAAGTGGTGGTGGACCACGTCTTCCGGATTCATGGTCTTCCGGATTCATGGTCTTCCGGTGGATGTGGTCTCTGACAGAGGACCAAAATTTGTCTCCTGGTTTTGGAAAGAGTTCTGTAGACAGATCAGGGCAACAACGAGTCTGTCTTCAGGTTTTCACACTCAGACCAATGGCCAGAGCGAGAGCTGGCTGAGCGAGATCTCGAGAGAGCTCTCTGCTGCCTGTCATCACATAGTCCGGGCTCCTGGAGTCAGCAGCTACCGTGGATCGAATATTCCCACAGCTCCCTTCCTGTAGCATCCACAGGTATGTCTCCCTGTCAATGTTCCATGGGTTATCAACCACCTCTTTTCCCTGCTCAGGAACCTGAAGCTGCTGTCCCGTCTACCTTGGCCTTCATCTGTCGGTGCCGATGCACCTGGAGGAGGGCTAAGGAGGTCTTGGCCTGGGCTTCCAGATGGACCAAAGCAGCGGCCAACCGTCACAGGACTCCTGCTCCTCAGTACGTGTGTGGTCAGAAGGTATGGCTTTCTACCAAGGACCTGCCTCTCCGGTTGCCTTCTCGTAAGCTGGCACCCAGGTTCATTGTGCCATATCGCATCACCAAGGTTTTGAGTCCTGTGGCAGTGCGCTTGGTTGGGTTCACCTTGTCTTTCATGTGTCTAGGGTTAAGCGTGTTTTTCGGTCCCCTCTTAATCCTGTTGGTTCTTCCCTGACCCCCCCTCCCCCTTGCATAGTGGATGGCACTCCATTGTACACTGTGAGAAAGCTCCTGGATGTTAGAAGCCGTGGTCGGGGTTTCCAGTTTCTGGTGGACTGGGAGGGTTACGGTCCATAAGAGAGTAGTTGGATATCAGCCCGGGACATTCTGGACCAGACTTTGATCGAGGACTTTCATCGGCGACGAGGTGAGACCCTCCTGGGTGAGTCCCTCCTGGGAGGTACTGTCATGACTTTGGTCTGATTGGCGGGTTATTGGTTTTGTCTTGTATGTGTTTGTTGTCAGGAGCGTGTGTGTTTTGACAGTTTGCCATGTGCTCATTGTGGTTCCCCTCCCCATCGTTATCTAATTAACTACCTTAGCTGCTGTCACACCTGTGACCAGGTGTTCCCTCTATTTAAGCTTCTGGAGATGTTGTCTGACAGGAGTTCCGCTCCGACTCTGCTGGGGTGCATAAGCACGGAAAAGCCTAGGACGCTCCCAGAAAAGATTCCAATTATTAAAAAAGAACAGTTTCTGTTCTTTACACCATGACAATCACCATTCTTATATGTGGCAAGCGGTCCTGACACGATGATCCTCATCGCGGGGGATGTGTTGCATACTGTCTCGATCAGGCTCCTTAAATCCCTCTTCAATGAGCTTTCGTCTGCAGCATAGACAACCTGCTGTTGAGTGTGGTCAGACTGCTCTCCGTCTGAAAATGCACCTGCACACCAATAACAGACATGCTTCAATGCTGAAAAGAGTGGGATTTCACCACACAATTTAAAGAAAAAGAAAAAAAGTGTTAGAAAACATTTTGCATTAGGAAAATAAATAAATCCTCTTTTTTAAGACCGTGTAGGCCTCATGACCTGTGTAACTGCGCTTATGAATAGGACATTCAGAAGAAAGTAGTGGAGAAGGGAGATGCCACAGGATGAGATAGCAAACAACTAGATAATGCGTGGACAGCTTATTAAAATCCTAAAAGGTATCCTTGCAACCTTGGGTACCCGGAAAGTGGTTTTCTTCTGAAAAACAGTTTAGCAGGTTTTCTACAATGAAAGAAAGCATTATGAAAACTCATAAACTGTAAATAAACATAAAAATGTAAACTACATTATACACCCAGCTGCTGAATACAGTTGTATGGCATGAAGATATTTTTAATATTATAAACATTAACATGATGACTTTCCTTGCTGAAAAAAAAACCCAATAGAATCATCACAGAAAATTCTTCTGGTTTCCACTACAAATACCAATACAGACATTACAAACCATCAACTTTTAACCATTAAAAAATGTTTTTTGTAGTTTGTTTTGTGACATATTCCATTAGGATTTATTGGTTTTAACAAGCCACCAATAGAAGGAACCAATTGCCAGACCAACAGGGTCAAAAAATTTTCCATTAAAACCAATACAAGCCCCATTATAACCAATGAAAAAAAAATGAAGAAAGTATTATTTTATAAATAAAATAATTGGCCAAAAAAAGTGCCAGGTCCGTGCAGAGGAGGTGGGCCTGGATCGCGGAGCAGGGACAGACAGTGAAGCACTGGAGGACCTGGGCCATGGAACAGTAGCAGACAGTGAAGCACTAGAGGACCTGGGCCATTGAGGAGTGGCAGACAGTGAAGCACTGGAGGACCTGGACCGTGGAGCTGTGGCAGACAGTGGAACCCTGGAGGACCTGGGCCGTGGTACAGTGGTAGATAGTGAAACCTCAGAGGACCTGGGCCGTGGAGCAATGGCAGACAGTGGGACACTGGAGGGCCTGGGCCGTGGAGCAGTAGCAGACAGTGGAACCTTGGAGGACTTAGGCCGTGGAGCAATGGCAGACAGTGGAACGCTGGAGGGCCTGGGCCATGGAGCAATGGCAGACAGTGTACCACTGGAGCAGAAGTCCACCATGCTTGATTCGGAGGAGCCTGGAGCCATGGTGGAGCAGGGAGAGCAGGCAGCCATGGCGGGGCAGGTAGAGCAGGCAGAGCAGAAAGCCATGGCAGGGCAGGGAAAGCAGGAAGCCATGGCTGGGTAGGCAGAGTAGGTAGAACTGGGAGCCATGGCGAGGCAGGCAGAGCAGGGAGAATAGGGAGCCATGGCGAGGCAGGCAGAGCAGGCATAACAGGGAGCCATGGCGGGACAAACAGAGCAGGCAGAGCAGACAGGAGCAAAGATATCCACAGTGGAACTAGTGACATCCATAGGAGAGCGGAGAGTTCATAGACGGTTTCCTTGGCCTCTTTGGCTTCCTTGGCTGTGACATGACCGGTAGTGAGTTCATGATAGGCCTCCTTGGCTGTGACATGGCAGGCAGAGAGTTCATGATTGGCCTCCTTGGCCATGACATGATGAGCAGAGAGTTCATAGGAGGACGCCGCCCCCATAGGAGGTTCTGCAGCCAGAGCCGCCACCTCCGGGGGCATTGGCGCAGGCTCGTGGTTAGACGTGGCAGTGAGTTCATGGGTGGACGCCGCCTCCTTTGGAGGATCTACAGCATGAGCTGACACCTCTGGAGGCATAGGCGCAAATTCTTTGACAGACGAGGCCTCTGGAGTAGACTCGTGGACAGATGAGGCCTCTGGAGCAGACTCGTGGACAGACAAGGCCTCTGGAGCAGACTCGTGGACAGACGAGGCCTCTGGAGCAGACTTGTGGACAGACGAGGCCTCTGGAGTACAGTGTGTAGCCCACACGCTTAAAATGGTGATAGCCATTACAGGCAGCACAGTAGATAGTGGGATGCCTGCTGGTCTTGAGGGTGTGGACACTGTTGACATCTGGCTTGGGAGCGTGGGCTCTGCGTGGCTTGGGAGCGTGGGCTCTGCGTGGCTTGGGAGCGTGGGCTCTGCATGGCTTGGGCGATAAGACGAGACTTGGCGAGGCTTTGAATGGATGGCTGAGACCTGACGAGGCTCCGGGATGTCAGCTGATACGCAACAAGGCTCTAGACAATCAGCTAAGATGTGACGAGGCTCCTGGGGGTCAGCTGAGATGTGACGAGGCTTTTGGAGGTCAGACGGGACCTGGCGAGGTTCTGGCATGACTGCTGTGGTTGGCGAGGCTCCATACTAGCAGCCATGTCGTGAAGAAGCTCCGTTAGAAGCGCAGCTGAGTCCTGACTTGACTCAGGGAGGTCTGCCGTGAATTGACTTGACTCAAGGAGGTCTGCCGTGGCTTGACTTGACTCAGGGAGGCCTGCCGTGACTTGACTTGACTCAGGGAGGCCTGCCGTGACTTGACTTGACTCGTGAAGAACAGCTGTGACTTGACCTGGCTCGTGAAGACCAGCTGTGACTTGACTTGGCTCATGAAGCTCAGCTGTGACTTGACTTGGCTCATGAAGGTCAGCTGTGGCTGGACTTGGCTCGGGAACAACAGCAGTAACTTGACTTGGCTCATGAAGATCTGCTGTAACTTGGCTTGGCTCATTAATGTCCACTGTGGCTTGGCTTGGTTCGGGGAAGACAGCAGCAGCTTGACTTGGCTCATGAAGATCTGCTGCAACTTGGCTTGGATCATGGAAATCAGCTGTGGTTTGGCGTAACATAGACAACCCAGCTGTAACTCGACTTGACTCAGGAACAACAGCTGTAACGTGACTTGACTCAGGAACAACAGCTGTAACGTGACTTGACTCAGGAACAACAGCTGTAACTTGGCTTGACTCATGGGGAACAGCAGCTTTAATTGGCTTGACTCATGGGGAACAGCTGTGACTTGGCTTGACTCATGGAGAACAACAGCTGTGTCTTGGCTTGACTCATGGAGAACAGCAGCTGTGTCTTGGCTTGATTCAAGAACTACAGCTTTAACTTGACTTGATTCCGAAGTAACAGCTGTAACTTGACGTGGCTCAGGAATCACAGCTGTCACTTGACTTGGCACTGAAAGTGCAGCCCTGACTTGACTTGACACCGGAAGATCAGCCATCACTTGATTTGCTTTGGGTGTTGCAGACATGGGATGAGATTCAGGTGAGGTGATTTTGGACTGATGAGGCCCGGGCGTGGCAGCCATCTTGGCCGGGGAATCAGACGGGGCGGCCATCTTGTGAACAGGCTTGGGGATGGCGGCCATCTTGTGAATAGGCTTGGGGATGGCAGCCATCTTGTGAACAGGCTTGGGGATGGCAGCCATCTTGTGAACAGGCTTGGGGATGGCGGCCATCTGGTGAACAGGCTCTGGGATGGCGGCCATCTTGTGGACTGACTCTGGGATGGCGGCCATCTTATGGACTGGCTCTGGGATGGCGGCCATCTTATGGACTGGCTGTGAAAGGGTGGCCATGACAGGTGCAGACTCTGGACGGGCGGCCATGACGTGAGCAGGCCCTGAAGCGGCAGGCTTGGCGTGAGCAGGCATGGCATGAGCATGGATGGCGTGAGCAGGGATGGAGTGAGCAGGCCTTGGAGCGGCAGACGTGTCGTGAGCGGGCCTTGGAGCGGTAGACGTGACATGAGCAGGCCTTGGAGCGGCAGACGTGACATGAGCAGGCCTTGGAGCGGCAGACGTGACGTGAGCAGGCCTTGGAGCGGCAGACATGACGTGAGCAGGCCTTGGAGCAGAAGACGTGATGTGAGCAGGCCTTGGAGCGGCAGATGTTGTGCGATGAGGCTTTTGAGTGGTCGGCATAATGTGAACAGACTCTGGCTTAGTGAATACTGGAGGATCACAGTCCCTCATCCGCAATCCCCACAGTAAATGAAGAACCACTCAAAAGTAAAGCAAAGTCTATGAAACGTACCAGCGACCAGTGGCGGTGATGTTTTGGCATCTTGCTTGAAATGTCCTTGCATAAACCAAAGTAAAAAATGTCCTTGAGGAAACTTTCTTTGAAGTTGACCAAGTAACATAGTTCACAGAAGTCTATGACGTATTCCTCAATGGACCGGTTATCTTGACGGAGCTGAACGAGGCATGACGCTGGATCCATGGTGATTATCTGTGTACAAAAGCCACTGGATCTTTGGTAGGCGAAGTATTCTGTAACGGGACTCCAGGGAAGCGTGTAAGATCCAGATGCGAGCTTTATTAAACAGATCGTAGTCAAGACAGGCAGGGTCAATCTCCAAACAAACAGTGAAACGTAGGCAAGACAAAAGCGAAATCCAAATAAACAGGCAGAGTCCAAATACCGGTGAGCAGTCCAAAAGTGACAAATAAACAAGGCAATGGAACTAGGCAAAAACTATGGCAATGAACTAGACAAAACTATGGCAAAAAACAAGACAAAAACTATGACAATGAAACAAAACCGTGAAAATAGCAAAATGAGGTAATGAAATAGGAAAAGCACTTGGTAGAGTCCACACAGGCGAAACAATACTTTGCGAGGGCCTGTTTGGTATAGGACTCCTTAAATGGCCACCAAACAGGAAGTAACCAATGAAGCAGCAGAGGGAGCAGTAACAGTCAGTCCATGGGTGAGGGCTCCCTCTGCTGGTGTGGCATTACACAGACAAAAGGTCAAATATTTTACAATTTTAAAATCAAAGTCAGGTATCACGTATTTCAGACTTTACCAAGTATAGATGTCATCCCAGAGTTTTTTTTGATAATTTACATAAATAAAATAAATGTTCCAATGACTCTATGTCTGCTTCACAAAAAGTGCACTCATTACAATCCATATTAAATCTATGTCTGAGGAACTCATTACAATGATAAATTAATAATTTCTGAACTTCTTTTACCTTCAGTAGAAGTGGAAAAGAGAGAAATATTGTTCTAATTTGAACCACTTTATTCTCTGGAAAATTAAAAACAAGAGATCTCTTCTTTACTTTAAAAGGGAAAGTCTGTGTATTTACTAATAAAACCTTATTTTTACAGCTCTGCTATGTAAAATTTACACCAGAGATAATCAGATGACCTTAATCTTGGTATCACAGGAAAATAACACAATGCACCTTTAATTAACTGCACCAAACCAGCAGGGACAGCTTTCAACAAAGATGCATATAATTTCTGAGTACAAATAATATTATATTTTACACAAAAATCATCAGAACTAAGGAAATTTCCACCCCCATCCATAATATGTACAATGGACCAGACGCCTTTGTCCATCCAGTCCTGAAAATACACAGATTTCCCCTTAACGAGGATACACTTATACACTTATATAATAATACCTTACTATAAAAAGATGATCATTTACACTTTACAAATTTGATTAATGTCTTTTATCCACCTATCAGATATATACTTAAAGTCCCCCTGTAGTAAAAATCAAGATTTTTATGTTGTTTATTTGTCTTTGTGGTGTTTTTAATATGCTTTTAGACAAACAATGTGCCAGTCCATTATTCAACACCATTGCTGTGTATTTTCTCCTTAAAACTGTAGTTTCCCAAAGGCTGTCCCAGAAATGTGGTTTGAAATAGCCCTTTTTTTGCTACGTCACAAACGTCAGTAACCAATCACGTCAAAGGATAGATTCCTGTAATTAGCATGCAAAATATACCAATAGGATTGTCAGCACAAAACCAAATATTAAATAGAGCATTTAATAGAGCATTAAATAGAGCACAACCGCTAGACGCTAACTGCTAACTTGAAAAATATCCCGCGGCAACAGTGTAAAAGTAGCCCGGAGTCAGACGCACCTCTCCCGCATTGCTGTCTGCACTTTACTTGCTTATGCTTGCGGGCGCGAACTGGAATCACAAACTAAGCTGCATTCGAGCCTTCAAGGCGTTTTGAGGGCACAGCATCGTAAAGTAAGTAACTTTAACAAATGTTACAGTATCCACTGTAATTGTCCGCTAGTAAAAACATCTTAATATCAAAGTCATTATCCGTGTTTCGCCATTATATCGCATTTACTACTGTTAAGTGGATCAGGGGCTCTGGCTGGTGTGACTGTGTGGGGACGGGGCTAATGTGCATATTCAAATCTACCATATAATGATAAAAATCCATTCAGTGGTTTTTAATTAATTTGTAAAAATGGTATCCCCTTTTTTAAATCGAGCCATTCTCAGATGCCTGTCGGTATGGTGTCATGATAGTTCATTGACATGAGCGTCTTACCTCAGACATGCCCAAAATCATCTGTAACAGTCCGACCTCCATTGTGTCGATGCTGGAGCAGGAATGTAAGTTAGACAAGAATATCTCAAATTGAGAGATTGAGGTTTTGTGCTGTTGGATGTAATAATGAACATAGTCTACATATATCTACATATATCCACCTATGTTTGCGCACATCATTTGTCATCCATCTTCACTTACAGCAGAAGTGAGTATAAGGGATTTAGTGGCTAAACGCGGCTAAATGCGGCTAAAGTAAACAGGCTCATCACTCCACAGAGAGAAGAGAGGGGTGGGATGAGCAGAGCTCATTAACATTTAAAGCGGCCTTGACCAGAACAGGATGATTTTTGCAGAGCTGATTTTGACAAGGTAAGAAAGGAGTTTTTTACACCAACGTATATTATAGACTTTTCATTAAGACCCTAAAGAATCATATCAACTTGTGGAAAATGGGCATCTGATGACCCCTTTAAGGCATTAGTAAATTATTTTCACTAGAAAAAACATTTTAATATGTCATTTTGATGATCAAATATGATATGATTTTGATGATTCGGCTGTTAGAATAAATAAATACGGACTTGTTGGATCTCCTTGTCTAATACCCCTGTTAATGTTAAACCTCTTAGAAGTCCCAAATGGTAACGAAACTGAACTATTTATATCTTTGTACAACATCTCTATTAACTTAATAAATTTATGACCAAAACCAAAAAAACATCAATGCATGTAAAATGAATTTATGTCTAGTGTCGAATGCCTTATAGAAATCAAGAAACAAAAGAAACCAATCATCCTTAATTAAATGTCCATAAGACAAGTCTAATATTGTGTACTAACCTTCCTTTAACCAGATTGAGTTTCATTTATAATTTGTCTCAACCTAAATTTTAATCTATTAGCAATTACAGATGTAAGAATTTTATAATCAACGTTAAGTAGGGTAATCGGTCTCATATTATCTATATCTAGATGTAAGCAAAGTTTTAATAGGTCAATATAACTCTTTTAATTAAATTATTATTACTGTGTTTCGGCAGTGACTAATTTGGGGATCATGGCTGATGGACATCAGCATCCAGAGATCCAGACTCTTGAATCAAAAAGTATTTTTTTCAGCACTTTGATTAATAGCCATGGCTTCAGTTTGCTTGTGTGTCTGCATATATATATAACACAGTAAAAGTAAGTCTATAAAATGCATCAGAAGGCGATTTTATATGTAACACCTGAACATTAGTTCATGAAAAAATTCAATTCAATTCAATTCAAATTTATTTGTATAGCGCTTTTCACGATACATATCGTTGCAAAGCAGCTTTACACCAAAATTGACATTTTTACTATATATGTAGTAGTAGCTTGATGTACATATGGTAGAGATGTCTGGTAAAGATCAATTAATGACGTAATCAAACAGACAAAGAACACTATAAATTTGTAGCAGAATTTGGTAGTGCTGTATGTTTTCAGGGTTGGGTATGTTTATGTTTTCAAAAAAGTGAAATGGCAGTGCAAATGTGCAGTTAGATAAATCATTTAATTTCAGTCAGAGTCTAGATGGCTAAATGTGCCTGTTTTATCCATTTGGTGTTATTGCTGTAAGGCTTAAATCAGGCGCAGACATGACTAGAATCTCTGCCTGTGTTCACTGTGTGTGTGTGTGTGTGTGTGAATCAGTCTGAAGGGAGGATCTAAGCTATTTTTCCAGGAATGAAGGGGTGACAAAAACTAGTCAAGGTCAGCAGGCCTTCAGCGTGTCTGGGGTCTGATAACGTGTGCAGTTAAATCATGTTTACATATTATGGGTGGACCAAATTTTGGTCGTTGCTTTCTGGGCTCATATTTGCTTGTCTGTACAAAATATGATTTATTAATAATTATAATTTGTGATTTATTTTATAATTTGTATCTATTAATTTGTACTATCATTTATACTGTGCTATAATTATTTTCTGATTTTTATGTTCCTCTTTTTGAATACCATCACATTTAAAGGATTTGTCGACAACACAATTTTGTCTGATATGTGTAGCAGATTTGTTAAAATTCATGCAGCAAATGTTTTAAAAATAGCTTAAAAACATTACTGCATTTTTAACTATAACTTTTACTGGCAGTTTATAGCATTTTCTGGGATAAATAAAATGATGTTGTCCTTCCTTTTACTAATACAATTTTTCGTACTTTTGTAAAGGATGTCTAGGCTAAAATGCCACAACTTAAATCTCATATATTCAATATGTCTAATCTATGGAGATGATTTTGTCATCATAACAGCCTGTGAAACTCTTGCATTGTTTTCATTAGGCTAATTGTTAATAAAAACCTGTAAACCTCACCTTGTTCATTCATGTAATGAGATAAATTCACATTTATTATGATTGAAGGCAAATTTTAAATGTATAAAATTTAAAAGGCTACAATTATATTTTGGTGTACTGTAAATTATTGTAAAATTATTGTAAAAGTTGGTATTGTATACTTGTCATTTAGTTTTCTAAAGATGTGATCCACTTATCACAAAGTGTTAACGTTTGAATGACAGAATCAACAGTTCTCCTTATGCAGTAGGCTACACATACACATGCTGAATGCATTGATAGATTATATAACATGACATTGACCTTTAGGCCTTGTTCATCACAACTTAATATGATATTTGTGCAGGTCCTCCACATACTTAAAGATGAATAAAAACAAAAAATCCATTGCTTCTTGGGTTATTTCATGTTTATTATTTTACAAAAATAATTAAATTAAAAAATAGACAAATATATACACTACCTGTCAAAAGTTTTTGAAGAGTAAGATTTTTAGTTTTTTTTTTTTTTTTTTAAGAATTCTCTTCTGCTCACCAAGCCTGAATTTATTTGATCCAAAGAACAACAAAAGCAGTAATACTGTGAATTTTTTTTCTATTTAAAATAACTGCTTTCAATTTAAATATATATATTTTTTTTAATGTAATTTATTCCTGTGATCAAAGCTGAATTTTCAGCATCCTTATTTCAGTCTTCAGTGTCACATGATCCTTCAGGAATTATTCTAATATGCTGATTTGCTACTCAAGAAACATTTATTATTATTATTATTATTGTTATTATTATTATTATTATTATTATTATTATTATTATCATCAATATTAACAGCAGCTGATTTTTTTTTTTTCTTTGATGAATAGAAAAATACAAAGATCAGTATTTATCTGAAATAATATGTTTTTGTAACAGTATACACTATACTATTCAAAGGCTTGGAGTCCTTATTTAGCAAGGATGCTTTAAATAATCAAAAGTGATGATAAAGACATTAATAATGCCACAAAAGATTTCTATTTCAGATGAATGAACTCAAATGCTGTTCTTCTGAACTTCTTTTACTTGCTGTTTTCAACACAATAATAATACAAATGTTTTTGAACAGCAAATCAGGATATTAGAATGATTTCTGAATGTTAATGTGACTGGAGTAATGATGTTAAAAATTCAGCTTTGAAATCACAGGAATAAATAGCATTTTAATAGAAATAAAGAAAACTGTTTCAAATCAAACAGTTCTTCATATGCAGTACACATACAGTATCTCAAAAAAGTGAGTACACCCCTCACATTTCAGCAATCATTTTAGTATATATTCTCAAGGGATGATACTATAGAAATTAAACTTGGATATATTTTAAAGAGGTCAATGTGCAGCTTGTATAGCAGTGTATATTTACTGTCCCCTAAAAATATCTCAGCATACAGCCATTACTGTCAAAACAGCTGGAAACAAAAAAGAGTAAACCCTAAGTGATAACAGCACTATGTCATTTAACCATGCAAAGCCACGTGTCCTATTTGTCCACTTGACAGGACCATACAAAGTTGTGTATCTTGTATTAGAGTAGTTAAAATTTGATGCTTTGAGTACAATTCTCTCATACTGACCACTGGATGTTCAACAAGGCACCTCATGGCAAAAAACTCCCTGAAGATTTGAGAATTAGAATTGTTGCTCTCCACAGAGATGGCCTAGGCTATAAGAGGTGCAGTAACAACCTAAAACTTAGTTAGTACTGTGGCAAGGGTCATACAGAGGTTTTCCAAGACGGGTTCCATTCTGTGCGTCAGGTGCAGAACCTGGCTTCAAAAAAACAGATGCATGAGAGCTGCCAGCATTGTTTTAGAGGTTGTAGAAGAGGTTGAGAAGCCTCTTCTAAAGCTGGCTTACAAGAAAGCCCGCAAACGGTTTGCTGAAGACAACCTGTCCAAGAGCATTAATTACTGGAACCATGTCCTGTGTACTGTAAAAAAAAAAATCCGTAAAAATACAGTACAATATACCCTAATAATTGAAGGAAATTTTCGTTATTTGGTTTTTACAGATGTTTTTCCGTATTTTTGAATTACGCTTTGCATTGTGGGAACAAGAACCTCAGGCGCGAAAACAGTGAAGAGAAGACGCAGAGAGTTTCTCGGTCAAAGTTTCAGTTTAATGTCGGCTTTCGAATTTGGGAAACCCGTTTTTTACTCTTCGTGGTAAATTATGTTGTTAAATGTCACATAAATTGTTTACGTAACGTTAAATTTACTGTCTGGCTTGTTTGGCAAATGAACGTCGGAGCCGTCGCACTCAACATTCTCTGCATATCGTCAGACATCTTCCTCGTGGAGTTTTCTGCCAAATGAGGTAAGTTTAGACCTTTTGTTGTCTTGTTTTACACACACACACACACATGGAAGATAAAATGCAAAACAGAAATTAATTCTGTAACGTTACTAGCAAGCTGTCTGTGAAGCGGCTGTGTAAACAGAGGCGTCGGACGCGCGGTAGTCGCGCCAGAATAATGCCGCTTCAGGTCAGCGGGCCGGTAACGTCAGCTCCTCGAGTTATCTTTCTCACTCTAATGGACAAATGCACACGACACTGTGTTAAAGTGACCGTTGTGTTTCTTTTGTTTTCTTTTCTAATGACAGGACGTGATTGCTGCTGTACTGTGAATCTCAAGCACACCTGCATTCTTATCATGGGTTTGTATTGTGTTTTATTAACAGTTTTATTTAACATTAGTGTTAAGTATCAGAATGAAAATAGTTATTGAGTCGTTTAATCTGTTGACTTTCACAACAATGTGAAGTTGTTTGCTGTCTGATACGTTGGAAGCCACATCACAGACAATGTGCTAACGTTACCAAAATGATTGGATTGATTACTTTTGCATGTTATCATCCTTGTGTGTATAAGGTGTGTTCAAACTGCTTGTCATTATGTGTATGGTCATTTTGTAATGTATTTTGTGTTTAAGGTGATGGACAGTTTAAGACTGCTGTCATTCAAGAAGTTAACCACTGTTGAGGTTGTGAGCTACAAATACCCAGAAGGGCAACACGTATGTTATGAAAAGTGTATATAGCATTTGGTCATGTTGCTATTGTAAGACATAGGTGATTTGACAAGCTCATATGACCGATGCAGATGGAGACTATTGGAAATGTAAGTAAAGCAATGTGTAAACAATTGGAAAGTATTATGGATTGCAGTTGATTTAATTAACTTAAAATACTGTATGACTACTTTTCCACTCCAACCTGCATATTACTCTGTAGTTCAGTTTAATTAATTTAATTTTTTGTCATATCCATTTCTTTTAGAATTTTCCTGTGAAGAAATCCTGAACGTGGTTTGAGATGAAGGCAACCAAGTGACTATGCTTTCCTCCAAGACTCTTGCATGAACAATTTCGAAAATCCATGTAATATTTGAGTTTTTTTTTTTTTTTTATTAAAAAATGGCACTTGCATTAAACATGCAGGTAAATGGGAAATAATACATCCCCTATAATGAACTGCATCACTGATGATATTTCTGTTATAATGAACTTCAAAATTCTGTTGTCAAGCCACTGGAGTCACATACTTTATACCTTTCTGGACCTTGAAAATGGTAGTTGCATGGACTATCAATAGAGGGACAGAAAGTACCCAGATTTAATTAAAAATGCTCTTAATTTGTGTTCTAAAAATGAATAAAAGTCTTATGGGTTTGGAATTGTATGAGGGCAAGTAATTGACACAATTCACATTTTTGTGTGAACTATCCCTCTAAACAATATTGTTTTCTCTTATAAGAAAAAAGTTTTGAATCTTGACTGTTTTACAGTTTGAAGTTTAAATCGCTGCAGAGCCAAATGGGAGGAGCTGGAGCTCTAGCTCCCCCTCGCTGGAGGTAATGGGTGGAGATAGAAATCTAACCACACCCTAACCCTACCCCTTACCCTATCCTAAACAGAAAAAGTCCTGTTTTCTTACTGGTGGTAGACTGTAAATTAACAGACTGTAAATTTACGGTACAAAGACCAGGTAATAAGCTGCCAGTACTTTTTCCATTTTTTACGGAATTATTTTTTTACAGTCTGATGAGACTAAGATAAACTTGTTTGGCTCAGATGGTGTCCAGCATGTGTGGTGATGCCCTGGTGAGGAGTACCAAGAAAATTGTGTCTCTCCTACAGTCAAGCATGGTGGTGGTAGCATCATGGTCTGGGGCTGCATGAGTGCTGAGGTTCATTGAGGGACACATGGATTCCATTATGCACTGTACATTTCTGAAGCAGAAATGTATTATATAGCAGATGCCTTCCCTTCAGAAAATGGGCCGGCAGTTTTCAAACATGGTTTCAAACGCACCACCAAGATGACAATTGCCTTGCTGAGGAAGGTGCAGGTGAAGGTGATCTGACGTGAACCCTATTGAGCACCTATGCAGAAGCAGAAGGTGGAGAAGCACCATGTGTCAAACATCCAGCAGCTCCATGATGTCATAATAGAGGATTTGAAGAGGATCCCAACAACAACCTGTGCAGCTCTGGTGAATTCCATGCACAGAATGATTGAGGCAGATAGATAAAAAAGGTGCTAACACAAAATATTGACACTTTGGACAGTTTTGACAGGTTCACTTAGGGTGTACTTACTTTTGTTGCCAGCTGTTTTCACAATAATGGCTGTATGTATTTTTAGGGGACAATAAATATACACTGCTATACAAGCTGCACATTGATATATTCAAGATTCATTTCTATAGTATTGTCCCTTGAGAAGATATACTAAAATGATTGCTGAAATGTGAGGGGTGTACTCACTTTTGTGATATACTGTACATACATACATAGGCTACACAGAGAGATTTCTTGCTCTGATAGATTATTCACAGAAAATGGCATGGACCTTCAGGCCTTGTTCATGAAGACCATTTAAAATAAAAGTGTCCAGTTCCTCCAGATACTCAAAGATTATTACGGGGACAGTGAGGGGGACGGATCGGGTCACTATTGGGGGTCATGTCATGGGTCATTTTCAGCATCATTATTCCAGTCTTCAGTGTCACAAGATCCTTCAGAAATTATTCTAATATTCTGATTTGCTGCTAAAAAAAAAACAAAACATTTATTATTTATAACATTTATTATTTCAGGGTTTTCTGATGAATAGAATGTTCTGAAGAATAGCATAATTTAAAGCATCCAAAATAAACCTTAATAAAATAAATAAATACTGCCTCTAAGCTTTTGAATGGTTTAGTGTATAACGTTTCTAAAGCTTTTTATTTTAGATAGATGCTGATTTTTGAATATTTTATCAAAGAATCCTGAAAAAAATACTCAACTATTTTAAATATTGATAATAATACAGTTTAAAAAATTGAGCAGCAAATCAGCATATTGGAATGATTTCTGAAGATCATATGCCACTGAAGACTGGAGTAATGAAAATTAAGCTTTGATCACAGAAATAAATTACATTTTAAAACATTCAAATAGAAAGCAGTTATTTTAAATGCTGTATTTTGTATCAAATAAATGCAGGCTTAGTGAAAAGAGAATTCTTTAAAAACATTAAAAATCTTGCTGTCCAAAAACGTTTGACCATAGTGTATATGGATCACTAATATAAATAGTTTACTTACATTGAAATGTTTCAATTAATTGGCATGTGGATATTTAATGTATGAGATTCCACTCTTGTAGTTTTTCCTTCACTCAAGAGCCCAATATCTAAAAATAAGTATAAACACATTTAGTACACATATAAAAAACATGCAAATGGATGTAATTGGCTATTCTAATATATGGATAACAATATTCAATATAAATAAACCATAAAAACACTTTTTAGTGGTATTACAATAGTGCTCGCTTTCCAAACAACTGACGCTTGCCCTGTTTTGAGCAGCAGTCGTCGCCGTTGTGTCACGAACGATTGGAAGCAGTGAATCATTTTGCGAAGCAATTCGTTTAATTGATTAGAAACTTTGAAAAGCTTCGTTTCTCCCTTCAAGTCTTTCTTTTGGGAGAATTGGATTGTTTTTAGACTTTTCTAACAGAGAATTCACCGAATTTGAGCGCATCTCTCTGAGCTGCCGCTGAGCTAACGTTACATACTGGACCGACAAGTTAAACGGTCCGTGCGGCGCGGTTCAAATGAACACCAATGTCTCATTTAGCATTAGCCATTTCCCATATATAACGTTAAATGTGATCAGTGTTGGGAAGGTTACTTTGGAAATGTAATAGGTTACAGATCACAAGTTACTTGATTTAAAACGTAATAAGTAGTGTAACTTTTCAATTACTTTATTAAAGTAATGTAACTTATTACTTTTAATTTATTTTTTCATTACTTTTCTTAATTTCTAATATTTTCAACTGTTAATCATTTTGAAACATTTAAACCAGGCAGAGTTAACCTTACAGTTGCACTCAACACTGATTACTGTCAGATTTTCACTTTATCACTTGAATTAAGATTATAATAACTAAGGGATAATATACATCTTTATTTTGCGATAACAACTGGCTGAATGTACATTATCTCACTTATTACACAGCTGCTTGATAGATTATTTAGATGTTTCATGTCAAAATTATTAGATACGAAACACCGATCTGAGTTGAAATATTTGAACGCAAAGCTTCCATGAAGAAATCAGTTGCTAGCAAACAGCAAGTTCAAACTAGACATTTTAGGGACACAGTGCAGTCATACCACTTTTCTTACACAACATTTCACCGCATAAATAATTAGTAGTACTAGTTTGTTAGTGATCTTATAATCAATTACAGTGTACATGAACAACAGAGCAAGTCCACGATACCAGGATGACAGAATTAAGAAATTGTCCACATAATATTGTATTAAGCTTTAATATTTTATTAGCTAACCAAACACAAAGCTTCCGCCAAGAAAATTATCAAGCATATAGCACCGACTTAAGTTGTCCCGAATGAGTCTGAGCTGTGTAATAGTTTAATTTAAAGCACAGCCACCACAAATTCAGACTTGCCTTTTATTGTGATAGGACAGTAGAGAGATGACAGGAAAGAGCTGGGAGGAGAGAGGGGAGCGGGATCGGCAAAGTACCTCGAGATGGGAATCGAGCTTGGGTCACCACGCTATATGTCATAACAAGATCATAACATAAATAACATCATAACAAGAAACAGTTTAATAGCTATGATACTGGGATTTAAATCAAATAGTTATGCATAGTTATGACAGAAAACACTGCATCTAACAATGCCTTGGAAAAAACAATCTTAAAAAGTAAAGTTTATGCATAAACCCAAATAGGAAATAAAACAGTTATCGAATAAGCATGTGTCCTATTCTGTGTCCTAAACTCCTGAAACATTGGTGTCTCATTTTAGAGCAGTCAATGCAATTTATGAAAGAAGTCAATTAAATCTGTAAGTGGGGGTGGGTGTGTGAATGTAATCCTCTTTGTAATCACTGGCATTTTTCAAAAGTATCTGTAATTTAATTACACATTTTTTCTCAGTAACTGTAACTAATTACAATTACATTTATTTTGTAATTAAATTACGTAATTCTGTTACATGTAATTAGTTACTCCCCAACACTGAATGTGATAATCATTAGTGCGACCAAAACAAACTCTAGTCAGAATAGGTCTGGAACCCTCCATCAACTGTTAAATAATACTAAACCTGTAGTAATGGGACACAGTGATTTCAGTAACAAATATAAGTAGCCCTATATACATTTCACCATACATTATTAACATTAAGGTTACTGTAAATCATCTCTAAAGAGTTTCACTACTTTCTGCTCATGTTTATTTACACATTATGCATTAAAATAATGTATGTATTTACCACTACCCACCTACCCCCACCCCCACCCCAGGCCCACCTCGAATATCACTTGGCCCACCCTTCATCTCATTTCTGGAGCCGGACCTGTGTCTCCCTCTTGGTCTATCATACCACAAACAATTTTTTGAGGCACTGATACATTCTTGAAGATATTTTCATTAAGGTATGAATTTGAATGAAAATGAGGTAAGCTCGTCATTTCTTTGCTTGTATTTTTTTTTTTTTTTTTTTTTTATATATTTTCTTCACTTTAAAACAGCTGTTTTATATGGTAATAATATTTCACAGTGTTACTGTATTTTTGATCAAATAAAAGCTTTTGACCGACAGGGTCGTAAAAATTCCGTCATAATCTATTATTACCCGTCAAATTAATTTTCATATATTAATTATAATAACACATTTAATTGCTTTTATTTTTGTTCACATATTCGTTTCGTTTCTAGGGCTGGGTAAAAATAAATAAATAAATAAATCGATTCTTCAATCACAGTCTTTTGGTCTATGTTGTTTTCAGCTGATGAATGAACAGTACATAGTGCTTCTTCCTTCCAATAAATAGCAATAGGCGAGGCTTTGTGTTACTTTTGATATGAAACAAAATCTCAGATTTCAAATTCTGTCAAATTCCTTCAATTCAAGCAATAAATGCCGTTTTGGCGCTCTTTAATGTGGAGTGATAGATCGTAGTAACTTTTGTGTACTCGTCTGTGCGTATAATACACATTTCATGCGTCACAGAAATGATCAATCTACATGTTATTTAGCACTGCTGAATAACCTGTAAACATCCTGAAGTTTGCCTTGTTAGAGTTTTTCGGTATAAAAGCAAATCGGCTTTAAATGTCAGGAGACACTTGTTACTTTTGTTCCGCTACAGTGAGAATAAGTGTTTCTTGTCCCGCTGCATGCTACTGGTGACTTTCTGTGTCTTGCATCATGTATTAAAATGTTTATGTCGTATTATACCAAAAGAACATGCCAAAGAGTGAGGGTCAGAAAGACAGAGAGAGAGGTCTGATTCAGCCAGATGTTCATGAGACGGCATTATGAACATATCTGTCAGGAACATAAGTCTCAGGGCAGCTGCTGCGTCGCATTTACCTTAGTCATGTTTAATTTTTAGCCTTTTTTTTTTTTGCACATTTTGAATTTATGCATAACAACAACTGGATGGAAACATGAATAGGCTTACATTATGTTAAGAATTTATATTAGCCTATGCTAATATAATTTAATTTGCATATTGTTTATTCTGTTAAAAATGTTTTATAAAAATAAATTGAATAAATAAATATTTTAACCAATTCAGGTTTGTACAGGGTTTTGAAACATTTGATGAAACTTAAATTTAAAATGAAAATGTCATTTAATAATTTTTTTTGCAAAGGAAAAAAATATGTTTGCAGTGACATATTAACAAGGTCATAGTCAGGTATATTAAATAAAAACAAGAGTAACACAAAAAAATCTAGCTTGTATTGTTGTGTTACTTTCGTCCCAACCCGAGGGGGTCGAAAGTAACAATGTTCAAAGTCTTTCGACATTTGTACAAAATACCACCTGGTATTGATAGATCACACCTCTGAGTTATTGGCCACAGCAAAAATATATCTCTGTCTACAACATTACCTTTTTAAAATATAAAAATTTTAAACATTTTAAAATAAAATGTTTTTCTGAAAAATGATACTTTTGTCCCCGCTCTCTCCTAATGTTTATGATAATTGTCAGGTTGGGTTTGTTTCGCCAAATCCAGATGAACTGAACAGAGAGTCTATGTCGAACCCCCCCATCAGAATTTCCCAGCAGTGCTGGTAAGATGATTTGCACAAAAACGTTTTTAGCATTTCATATGTGTTCAGTATAGATATTCTTTGTTTTATCCATTTACATATTTCAGTCCAAAATGAATGAACCAAATGAACCAAGTTACAATGAAGAAATAATTGTTCAACAATTTCTGTCATTATTACAAAATTAACAAATGTTACGATCCACATTAAATTTTAATCCTAGAAATTCCTTAGCAGGAAAATGATCATGCATAATTTCAAAATGCACTTCTTTACAATTTGGTGAAAGAGAAAATAACAGATATTTTCATTAAATTCATTAAATTATTTTTTACTTAGATGTTGTTATATGGGGAAGGGGGGCCAAGGGTCATTCTGTTCTATTTTATTTTATTCTCTTCTATTCTGAAATTTTAACGTCCTGTAAAACTGACCCCTCTCTCTCTCCAGCAGGTCTGGTATCCCATGATGCTTCAGGCTGTCTGGAACTGAAATCAGAGGAGCATGAGGAGCGGTTCATGTGTCATGTGATCTGCGTCTCCTCTGATGACAAGAACAACACCAAATTTGGGATAAGGTGACTAGCTTCCATAACTGAAGCTTCATAATGCTCCTGTTAATGAGAGCTGGTTTAATGAGAGCTCAAAGTCATATGTAATAAAAATTTAAAAACCATATGTAATATGCATTATATAATAGAAAGTAGCAATAAATGACAACCCATAAAGGACATCAGAAATCAATCAATCAATCCAAAATATTTTATTTCGGTCCTTACTGGCAACTCCCCCCCCCAAAAAAACAAACATGGTTATCATACTTTCTCTTATTTTGAACTGCCGCTAGATACAATTAGGAAGTTAATTATTCTAAACTTTGTACATTATCTGTGCAATATATACATCAACTAAATCAGCAAATTTTAAAGCGTGTAATTTAATAAACATATATAATGTTTTTTTGTAACAAAATAAAGCTATCAAAAGCTGTAAGAAAGATATTCAAGCCGTCATCTCAGAATCTGAGCCAGCAACCTCCTGCTATCTGTTCTCCTGTTAATCAAACTCCCGGTGAAGGGTCAACTGAGCTGTTGAGATTGGGCAAAATTTAGAAATAACTGGGGCTAAATAAATGCCTGCAATTAATGCCATGTACTGCACTTTTCACACCTGTCTTTAAATATTTTTTTAATGATATAATGCCTTTGCGTCATTTGGAGCGACCACTCATCATGTGGTGCGACCAATATTAGAAGAAAAAAAAAAAAAATATATATATATATTTCTGTGGTTATAATATGAACCACTGCTACAGCATTAATGGTATTTTTAGAACATTTTTTCAGTTTTATGCAGTTTACAGGAAAAATATGTCTGCTAATTACGTTTAAGAAGGCAACTCTGAAATTATAAAACAAAAATATGAGATCCTTATTTACAAAAACGCAAAAGCAATGCAAATACTTTGTTTCTAAACACTTAATTACTGAAAACATCTAAAAAATGTTAAGCATGTAAGGAAATTAATTTCTTAATTTAATAAAAATCATGGTCACCACATGACATTTTTAAAGGCTATGGCCAATTCATCGAGATGAAACAACACTTCATTTTAAATTTTAATATGAATTTATGAGTACACAACATTCTTAATGTTTGAACAATTACAACAGATTTTTTTTTTGTATTTTACAATTGGCCTGTCGAAAATCCTTATATGTCAATGACCCATATATTGAATTTATATTTGTTTTATATGTATGAACTATTAAGTAACAAAGTAATGCGTGGAACTAACGAAAATAAATATGTTTTGTTCTATTTAATATTGCAATAGATTTGGACATTTTTGTTTTTACATGATTAATATGTGGTTTTCAATATAATTTATGATCAGTTATAACACCCAAAAATTTATTTTCATAAATTTTCTATACATTGTAGGTCCTCATTTTTAATCCTTATTTTACCGTTATTGTTACTTTGTCCATTGCTTAATATTATGAACTTGGACGAGCTCTCTTTTTGAACTTTGTGTGTGTGAGCAGCCTTGACGAAGAGGAGGAGTTGGATCTGGAGCAGAAGGCCAAGCTCAAGCACAGCATGGAGGAGGCATTTGGGCAGCTCAGCCGCATGTGTCAGGAACGCCTGAACAACGTCAAACCCCAGACCGATCAAGTGATCATCTTGAACGACACTATGAACATCATCCTGGCCCTGGAGCAGCAAATCAGAGGTCAGTTCATTAACATATGCCAAGTCACATTAGCAGCCACTCAGCCAGAGATGGTCCTCTCTGCAGGACACAAGATCCAGGTGTTCACCACCAATCATAACAGAGGTCACTGCATGAAGAGCTAACAGTCCAAAACTGAATGAACATTTATCATTTCATTTTACTTGAAGTACATGAACAACTAAAGCTATAATTAAAATGAATAAAAACCATGTAGACATATAAAAATTCTAAAATGTTGAAATATAACTAATCCAGAACATAAGTAAAACTAAAATAGTGTATTAATGGTTCTGAAATAACACTTATACCAATGAACTTGGAAGCAAAATCTGATGTATAAACCAAATTGTTTTTTAATTTGCCATCTACATTGAAAACCCAAAGTATATTTTCTAAAAAATAAAATAAAAAAACAAACAAACAATCAAAATAATATTTGTGTGTCGGTTTGTGATCCACAGATCAGGCCAACATAGATGAGGAGTGAGTTTATACCTGTAGTCTGTGATCCTCAACCTCGTGCCAGAAACACACAACAACAACATGCCAGGACATCTCTGTGTGTATGAGAGAGAGAGTGAATGTGTGATTTCACTTTAGTTCAAGAATCAACATAAATCTTAGAGTTTTGATCTTCAAACAGCAGCTTTTAGTCTTTTACTGTCTGGTTTAGATATTCATATCATATGTAGAAAATGAGCATGGTAAATTGAGCAAAATTATGTTAAAAACTGATCAGTTTTATTTCTAACCTTGGTTGTTTTCTTTTATTCTCTGTAGATGTTTAAACACTTGTTTTCCTACCAGTATTTTAAGGAGAACTCCACTTCCAGAACAACAAGTCACAAATAATTTACTCACTCCCTTGTCATCCAAGATGTTCATATCTTTCTGTCTTCAGTCGTAAAGAAATTATGGTTTTAGAGGAAAACATTTTAGGATTTTTCTCCATATAATGGACTTGATTGGTGCCCTGATTTTAAACTTCCAAAATGTAGTTTAAATGCAGCTTTAAAGGCTACTAAATGATCCCAGCTGAGGAAGAAGGTTCTTATCTAGTGAAACGATCTGTCATTTTTTTCTGAAAAAAAAAAAATTGTGTACTCTTTAAGCACAAAAACTCGTGTAGCACAGGCTCCAGGATGCGCGTTCACTACAGTACGTACTACTGAATCAGGCCGGAAGGCCATGTGGAACGTAGGTGGAACCACAGACCCAGTGTTTACAAAGTGAACGCGCAAAGACTAAGAAAGTGCAAGTAAGTCAAACGCTGTTTACAAACAAAAAGGTACAACATGTCAGACGATTCTGAAGTTGTAGGAGAAAATGAAAATGTAGGAGAGATGTTTTTCACCATTCTCTACCTTTTTGAGCCGGAGTACACAGACGATGAACTTAGACGTGATTCGCGGTAGTGACGGGAAGTTTGGATCATTTTACCAACTCGGACTTTTGAGTCTTGTTCAGCAAAGTGAACGAATCTTTTTTCGAGTCATTTTGTTCATTTTAGCAAAATTTATTTAAAATGTTACGTGTTACTTCCCTAACACAGCTACTGCTTACATAAGCGTTGATCACACTATAAACAAGACAAAACTATAATGCTATAAGAAACAGAAAAGATTCATTCATTGTTTACCTGGGTCTTTAATATTTGATTAGCTCACCTCACCTCTTATCTGACAAGTTTTCAGGTTCGAGTCGTTCGTTCATCACGTGACAGCCCCATAAGATGAATGAACAACTTGAAGACTCAAAACAGGTGAACTAATTCCAGTACAGAACCTAAATAGATGTTGCATGACTGAACAAATCACTCCCCGAGACAACTCATTCTTTCGAGTCACATTGAAGATTCGTTCAAAATGAACGAATTGTTCAAGAACGTGCATCCCAGAGCCTTGCTACATGAGCTTTTGTGCGTAAAAAGTATACAAATTTTTATTTTTCGAAAAAAATGACCAATCATTTCGCTAGATAAGACTCTTCTACCTTGGCTGGGATCGTTTTGATGCCTTTGAGGCTGCATTTAAACTGCATTTTGGAAGTTCAAAATCGGGGCACCATATCAGTCCATTATATGAAGAAAAATCCTGAAATGTTTTCCTCAAAAACCATAATTTCTTTACGACTGAAGACAGAAAGACATGAACATCTTGGATGACAAGGGGGTGAGTAAATTATTTGTAAATTGTTGTTCTGAAAGTGGACTTCTCCTTTCAGTTTGATATTTCAGCGCCAACCTGCTCTTGCCTAAAAGATACTAAATATACTGAAAATATAAAACCACTACAGCAATGATGCATTATAATAGACACAGTGATTTGGACTGTAGATGAATGAAATCATGTGAGCACAGCAGTAAGTCAGACTACGCATCCTAATGTCAGCAACCGTGCTTTTATGTTGTGTTTTACTTATTTGTATTCTTGTATAATCATTAAATCATGCAATCATTACTAATCATTAGCCATTTAAGTCATATTTCTTTTGCTAATTTACAATCATTTAGCTCATTTATCATTTGTTATAATCCTTATTTTTGCGCTTATAATGCCTTTCTCTGACTGTTAATTTTATGATTGTAGGGTTTTCATAACCCTAACCCTAACCCTAACCCATTTTTTTTTTTTTTAAAGTTATAATGGACTGATATGGTGCCCCAATTTTGAACTTTCAAAATGCAGTTTAAATGCAGCTTCAAACGATCCCAAATGTGGTTGTAAACAATCCCAGCTGAGGAAGAAGGGTCTTATCTAGTAAAACAATATTTATTTTCATAAAAATAATACAATTTATATACCTTTTACTCTCAAATGCTTGTCTTGCTCTCCTTGAACTCTGTGTGTTCTGACTCAAGACAGTTAGGGTATGTCTCCAATCGTATTTTCTCCCTCAACTTCAAAAATCATTTCAATATCATCCTACATCGCTGCAGAAGTACCAACCCAGTCTTTGCAAAGTGAACAAGCAAAGAAGATCAAACACCCATAACAAAAAAGGTAAAACAGCGATATAGGACGATTTCAAAGTTGAGGGAGAACATGAGATGGGAATTTTTCGACATACCCTCACTGACATGAACCAGAACAAAAACAGTCCAGGCAGAGTAAGACAGGATGAGCGTTTGACATTAAAGTGCTCCTATTATGCCATTTTAAAGGTTGCTAATATTGTTACAGTTCAAAATCTCTCTAAACCCCTCCTTTCCGTGAGCCCTCACTGCTGTGATTGGTCAGATGACGCAGTCCTTTATGATTGGTCTACCGCGTACAGCATGTCGGAGAATGAAACGCCCATTGCAATAACTGATTGACAGTCCTGGAGACTTGTCAATACATAGAAAAGATGGCATCGATTTTACCTTAACAATTCGAGCCAGAGTCTGATGATGAAATGGCTGAAGTGGCTGATCAACAAGTTAGCACGGACTACCATGGAAAGTGCTCGCAATTTGCTTATGTAAGCGAACCAGGCACACCTCAATGTTGTAAACTTCAACATTGTGTAATGCATTACGGTGAACACGGAAAGTGCTGTGCTGGCCACTGGGTTAAAAAGTTCAACTCATTTGAACTTTGAGCATGGTGTGCGTGCCTTGCGCGCCAGTGATATGCTCCATATGCGCTTTCGTCGACGCAGAAACAAGCCGTCCTCGCAAGTAACCGAAATGAATGGGTTTCATAGCACAGCGCTTTCCGCATTTGGTGTGAAACCTGCTTCGTGCGCCATCCTTTATCATTACTCCAATTAATGAGACAGACAGACTGTCCAGCTGCATCAGTCACACATTTTTAGACTACAGTGGGTCCACAGCTGAACAACAGAACTACAGAAGCGTGAGTTGGCCTGTTAGCAAGACATGTGCAGGGTTGTTGAACGATCGCTAGAAAATACAATCTTTGTAGATGATTAGTGAATATAAAACAAATTTACTCTCACAGCGTAGGATACACCGTCTTCTCGACATGGCGTAAACCACATGAAAATTTTACTGTTTGTGAGCGGGCAAGTTGATCGCGACATAGAACCTGGGCGGACGTTGCGCAGATAATGTAACAGAAAAAGATTCGAATTCCTGACGACTCGTTCAGGCGATTGTGAACCGACTCTTTTTTTGATTGACAATAACTTTATTTATCGTGCACTGTCGGCTTCACAACTTTTTTATATAGTTTATGTTTACATACAGCTACATGACACCACAACAAAATCTGAACTGTAACAAGAAAGGTTTTCAGACTTTATTTAGCAAAAATGATAAAGAACACTGAATTTGTTATGCCTGTTTGTAGGGCTGCACAATTTGGCAAGGCAGGTTTATATAGCACATTTCATACACAACAGTAATTCAAAGTGCTGTTTTGGCCAAATTTTTATCAATATTAACTAATATTAATATTATAACTATAAATGTTTAGAAAAGTATAAGGTATATATAATTATAAAATTAAAAACAAAATCTTTGACAAAAAAATCTTATTTTTTTGTCAGAAAATCTTATGCTTTCAGAGAGAGAGGGAAAAAAAAATAGAAGTATTCTTGTTTTTACCCATAATATGGTGTTGTGAGCATTAGTGAGTGCACACATATAATATATTTCATTCATACAGGAAATCACTAATTCTTTTGCGTAGCTGCGTAAAACTCAGAGACGTTTTAACTGAGTGGTTCTCAAACTTTTTATACCAAGTACCACCTCAGAATAATAAATATTTGTCTCTCCAAGTACCACCATAATGACCAACATTAAAATACAGTAGTGTAGTAGGCCTAACTATTCAGCTACAGCTCTGCATAATTAAAAAATGAGGCAGTTTTATTCCTAATAAGAATTTTTTTTTAGTCAGCCACTTTTACATTGTAAATACACAGTTTAAACATTAACACTGCACTGTGCTAATAATATAAACTTACATAATGATAATGTGTTGTACCTAAGTTAAATAAAAACTGTACTTATAACTTAAAGATTAAATGAAAATGTAATTTTCCCTGGTTTCACAGAAAAGGCTTAAACCTAGTCCCAGATTAAAATGCAAGTATGAACTGTTTCAACTGAAAGAAACTTGCACTGATTGATCTTGAAATACTTTAGGTCAGTAGCCTTGTTTCGTCTCAAGATGCACACCAGTAATGTCTTTTATAAGGCATGTTTATAAAAATTACTTTAATGTCCTAATTAAACTTTGGTCTAATCCTGGCTTAATCTAAGGCCTGTCTGTGAAACCAGTCCATTGTGTATTAATTTTAATTTCTGTTTAATTTAGTTGTTCCTCTGCGTACCACTAGAAGGAGCCTGAGTACCACTAGTGGTACTCATACCACACTTTAAGAACCACTGTTTTAACTTATAAAACAGTTCAGACATATCTGTACAGTTGCGACTAAATGATTTATCTCTGTTGTTGGGTATTTTCATATGAATAAACTGTAGATGCAATGCTAATCAACAGCCTTAATCACTTTATAAAATAATGATTTTGCCAAATTCTGTGATGGGAAACCACGTTCGATCCAAAAGGAAGTTATTTCAAACACTCGACTTATATTATTAAATTAATGTAGAGCAAAAACTTGCCATTAAAAGGTGCTCAATAGACAACAGGTTTGTAAACAGACTCAAACCCATGCAAAATCAGTGCACGCGTTGTATGACATTAATATGCCGCAGGAGTGATTTGAAAGCATGCAGAGTTGTCTATAGCTCCTGCGGTACTTTGAATGTAAACACGGATTTTTCTGCACAGCGCATGAATCTTGTGATTAAAGTAGGGGTGCGTGGGGCACAACCTAACGCAGGGTTAACGCGCATGGTTTAAATATTTCCACACACGCTAGCATAACCAGATTTACGGCGTTTACTTGTTGCCATAGCAACACTATACAGACAAAAAAAAGTGCGCCAAAATTCAAAAGCCTTTTGATTGTACCGCTGAATATTTATTTTACCATAGTAAAAGTACATTTCTGGCTGAAGTTAGTTTTTCATCTCAGTTTAGTATTCATTCAAAATGAGACAAATCTGCTATTATTTTAATCTCCAATCTGTTATTCATCGGTTTAGATAGTTTATTAATGCTTGGCAAACCATCAGAAGACACGAACCACTTTTATATTCCAGTCGCGCTGATGGGGAACGTTGTAACGCTGCGTTACAGTCTACCCCGCTATTATTAAACTATGCTTTTCTATGACATTAGCAATGTAGTTTTCACTATTTACTTTTATGGATTTTAAAAAGAAACCACAACGTGCCCCTCACATGTTACAATGTACCCCACATAAGGGGCATGTTGTCACTTTTTAGTTCCTTTTTTTTTTTAGGTAAATATCAAAAAATGTACACACTGTAATTATGAAACAAAGCTATTTGTACTAGACAAATGTGAAAATAACGTGAATAAAAAAAACTGAGAGATTCAATAAGTGTTAGGCTGTGCCCCACGCTCCCTATATTTCATATAATATTATATTCTTAAGTTTCAAGCATTATTTTTAATATCATGAACAGGAATTAACTTGCATAATGTGAAACGAATAACTATATACAATTATATTACACAGGATTAATGTTTTAAAATGTTCAATGTACCATAATGTATTGTTATAACATGCATACATAAAGTGTGACGTTTCTCACGAAATAAATTACACTTTAAAACCGTAGATAGCGCTGCTCTGTTAAGAACGTAAGCTCCGCCCCTCGCTTCAGGTTCTGAACCGATGTCACTGCGCAGTGCATGGGATTGCTCCGCCATACTGTGAGGCCACATCGGTCTTAAATAAGTTACTACAAGTAATGTGTCGAAAACAATGTTGAAAAGTCGGTTAAATGAACGAAATTTATTATACAGAGCAGTGTCCTGCATGCGGGCAGGTACCCAATGGGTGACCCGCTAAAATTGATATAACGGGTGGAATAATAATTATGTGTCGGGTGTGGTGCGGATCGGATGGGTGACAGGCACAGGAATTTGCTCTTTGGACTCAATCCGGTACTGATACTCAGCTGCTCTCAAACGGTCCCGTGCTTGTGTTCATGCTCTGTCTGAAGACCGTTTAAAAGCCTTTTCACATGGCCAGCGACAAGCGGTGGAATCGCTGCGCGGCTGCTGCTTCCTCTCATAGTGAAAGCGCTTTGCAGTCTAGACAGTGCCGGGACGCGGTCTCGGGGTGAACGTAAAGAACAAGGTCACATTTGATTTTACTAATGTAAGGCAGTATATTGTGTTGTCCACAAGATGTCACTATGAGTCTACCAAACATAAAGTACTTTTAGCGTTGTTTGAGCCTCTTGATGTACCATAGTGTTGATACATGCATAGTGCGCCATCTTGTCTTCAGTTCACGTTATCAATACTATAGGTAAGTCATGTTAAGGGCAGCGGTATTAAAATGTAAAATATCTTTCTTATTATCGCACTGAAGTTCAGTTTAGTAAGACATTTTGTGTTTTAAACTTAAATAAATGCAGAGGAATATAGAGAGTTAAAATGTTTTGTTCTTTCGTTTGAATATGATTAATACGTGGCGGCTGATGCAAAGCTATGTATGATAATATAAGTGGCGAGAGCATGTTATTGAATTGCATGTGCATTTAAATGGACTTTGCATGTTTAAATACTGAATTGAGTTCACGTTATCAGTACTATAGATGTCGTGCTGTCGAATAAATGGTCAAGCCACGATCCCGAACCCTTCTGTGTCCATGTTCCATCTCTCTACCACCACCCACGAACACAACACAACGCAGAGTAGCAGCGGCGGTGCTAGAGTCGAATAGACACGCGGAGAGAGAGAGAGAGAGGGCTACATCTTTGGTGCCATGACCCGGTTCTGGCTCTACTAGACCGAAGAAGAAGAAAATTCTACAGCCAGTGGTTTGAATGCTGAACTATGTTGAATGAACAGACTGAAATTCTGAACCAGACTAAAAAACTGGTTATTTGACTGGTGGAATACACAGTTGCCATCACCGCTATATCCTTTACAGTCTGCTGGGAATATTAACTGTTTTTGTTTTTTCAGAAATTTGCTGTTTTTTTATTGATTTATTGATAAGAGAAAGTTTTTTTTTTTTTTTGTGTAAGTCATCTGAGATTACTGTGCATCTACTTGATGTTCAGTGAGACATTTAAGTTTTATCTGACAAGCCATTTTAGTTTGAGTTCTGAAATTTTTTAAATAAGCTGGTTATATATTTCACTGTGCTGATTTCACTGAAACATTTTTGAGAGATTGTGCCATTTTACGTAGATTCAACACCTCCATACAATCTAATTACACTGCCATTTAGTCTGTTTGCACTAAGTAAACACACAATTACATTTTAAAATGTCAGCAAACTTATGCAAACTCCACTCAAAACATGCAGTGCTTCCACCGGTGCATCCAGTTTCCTACCACCGGCTGAGCATGCCGAGAATGATCCGCCATTGCCCTTAGAACAACATACTCCACCACCCCATACAAACTTGCCATATGCTGACCAGTATGTGACACCAGCCCATGCACCAAGGCTGCCAGGTGCTGGGGCCTCAGGACAGGAACCGCCACTCTGCTTCGACAACAGCCCAGAGGCAATACTAGATGGCCAGGTAGATCGGCTGATGCCTCTGTTCGCAAACACAGTGGCCATGGGCCGTCAAGAGCTGCGCCTTGGCAAAGCACTACGCATCAGGTTCTCGTTGAGATGCCAGCTGTGCAGCAGTCGCTCAAACCCTATCCAGTTGCATCACAATATCCAGCCCAGCCTATTAGGCTTGGCCCCCAGGTTTACGCTAGTTATTCATGTTCCCCGTCCGTGCCCGCACCGAATCTTCAGAGCCTGCCAATGGCTGATATTACAGTAAAGCAAGTAGCTGCTGGGCAGGCCCTTCAAGTGCATTCCCCCAAAACCACATTTCTTGCCAATCAAGTTCCAGGCTATAGTGGAGCCACCCTGTCGACCCCATCTGTTAGTGCATGGGTTCCCAACACAACTCTACACAGCTCTCAGGCAGTGTTAGACCAGGCAGCCGCTGACGCTCCTGCTGATCTGTCTCCTCAACAGACCCAAATTCTACCTTCCCACCCCAACATGCATGCTGATGCTCAAGCACGAGCTGCCCCTCCACCTACATCTGCCAGCCAGTCTGCCCACCCACATATGACACAATGTAGGCCTCCTGCTCAAACAGTCACCAACCAGTGCCTTCCCATGGCAGCCTATGGTGGTTTCATGCAAACTCATCAGGTGAAAAATGTTCAAGTCTTCACAGGAAATCCAGACTGTAAGATAGTTGTGGAAGACTGGATTCGCGACATGCAGTACCTGTTGGAGGCAATAGAGCTCCCAATGCACCTTTGCTTCTCCACTGTTGTGCGACACCTGGGTGGGGAAGCCCAAAATCTCATCCTTAACCTATATCCCCATGATCAGACCCCTGAGAAAGCATTTGAGGAACTAAGGGCCGAATACAGTGACACACGGGGTTCCCTAGACCCTCTGGCTGACTTCTATGAGCGGACCCAGAATTCAGGGGAATCGGCCTGCTCTTATGCTATATCATTGGAGGCAAAGTTGCGAACGGTAGAGGAGAAGCAAAGGGGTGGTAGGCCTCGATCTCCTGGATCGAGATAGCAAACTAACCCGGCAGTTCATGAGGGGCCTTACTGACGAGGAGGTGTACAGAAGAATCGCACCGATGGCGCCCAGGCTCTTGAGCTTCCGAGAGCTGCAGGCAGAGCTCAGAAATCTAGCTAGAGAAACTAAAAAGTTCCAGACACAGAGTAAGACAAACAGATCATATGCTCAGATGTAACATCAGGAGGGGGTGGAAACACCAAAACAGACAGGCCAAAGCACACATCTGAATTATCAGAGTTGACAGAAATGGTTAAGAAGCTAGCTCACATTCAAGAAGAACAAATGGCTAAGCTGTCCCAACTAGAGATGAGAATGATCTCTCCACCACTGGCTTCCCCATTACCTGTCCAGCCAGCAAAGGGAAAAGTAAGCCAGAGTCCAAGCTTTGTCTGTTACCGGTGTGGAGAGCCAGGCCACACAGCCAGAGTGTGCCGAGCAGTGCTTCCAGAACCTAGCCTAGCTGAAGCCCAGCAGCCTAAGACCCCTGCTGATGGGCACATGTACTCTGCACAACATTTAAACGCTTAGTGCCCATGGCAGCTGGGGCATCCATGGGTACACAGCAAGGGCCCCATCCATCCGTCAAGAGGATTAGCACTGAAGGAGGGGAAACACCCCTAGTCGGTCCCAGGAATGAAGGGGAAGTGGAAGTTAATGGCAAAGCTTGCAAGGCTCTCATTGACTCTGGCTCACAGATCACCAGTATTACGTACAATTACTGGCAGAGCCACCCAGCTTTACAGAAGAAAAAGCTACAGTCTTCTAAAATACCAATAGAGGGTGCAGCAGGTCAGACCGTGCCCTATCATGGTGTCCTGCACATCGACCTGAAAGTGCTGGGGAAAGAATTCAAGGCTATACCTACCTTTGTTGTTCCTGATTCCGACTATCATTCTTCAGTCCCTCTGCTGGTGGGAACCAATGTCATTCGAGCCTCCCGAACCCACCTTCAAGCAGCTTATGGCACACAGTTTCTGCACCAGGTCAAAGAGAAGCATCCTGAGTGGTACACAGCTTTACAGAAGGTGGAGAGCGCCGAGCAGAGTAAAATGCATGACGTTGTGGGTCCTGATGTCTACACTGGTCGTACAATACACATTCCTGGTGGAAAAGAGATGGATTTAAGGTGTAAGATTAAAGCTGGCCCTCAAAGGAAGACTTACACAGCCCTGATAGAAGGCCATCCCTCCTTGCAGCTCCCCCAGGACATCTTGGTGGCCAAAGTGCTTGCAAATGTGAAAAGAGGTTGTGCTCCAGTTAGAGTGATGAATCTTTCCCAGCGAGTCGTCACAATCAAGAGACATACAAATCTGGCTAGTGCAGTCCTTGTGGACAAGGTAGTGGAGTTCCCAGATAAAAAGCATGATGAAGCTGGGAACGAAGGAGCATGTCTCAGTCTGGACCAAGTAGTGGCTAGCTGCGGGGTTGCCCTAAGCGAAGCAGCGGTGGAAAGCGAGGACCAACAGACTCTACTTAAGGATCTGCTGGATAAAAATGCGGATGTGTTCTCCCAGCATCCCATGGACTATGGTCACACCACAACCGTACAGCACGAGATTCCCCTGGTTGACCCGAGACCCTTCCGACTGCCATACCGCAAAATACCCCCCTCCCAGTGGCAAGATGTGAGGCGCTTATTGATGGAGATGGAGACAGCAGGAGTCATTTGCCCCAGCAAAAGTCCGTACGCATCCCCTGTGGTGGTTGTGACCAAGAAGGATGGATTACTCCGGTTGTGTATCGACTATCGGAAACTCAACTCCTGCAGCACCCGAGATGCATTCCCTCTGCCAAGGATAGAGGAGGCTCTAGAGGCTTTAGGGCAAGCAAAGTAGTTTTCCACTCTTGACCTCACATCTGGATACTGGCAAGTGGAGGTTGCAGAACAAGACAAGCACAAGACAGCATTTAGTACTCCCATGGGGCTGTTTGAGGCCAACAGAATGCCCTTTGGGTTGCAAAACGCACCCTCCACTTTTCAAAGACTGATGACCTCCTGTTTCGGGGACCTAAATTTCACCCATCTCCTTATTTACCTTGACGACATTATTATTTTCTCTAAGTCCTTTAACGAACACCTTGAGAGACTCCAGCTGGCTTTTGATAGGCTTCGGGAGCATGGTTTAAAACTGAAACCCTCCAAGTGCCAGCTTGTGAGGAAGGAAGTGCAGTACTTGGGTCACTTAGTGTCTGCAGAGGGCACCAGGACAGACCCAGAGAAGGTCAGCAAAGTCAAGGATTGGGAGAGGCCTACTAATCGTATGGAAGTACTGCGGTTTTTAGGTTTCGTGGGTTACTATAGGAGGTATGTTAAGGGCTACTCTACCGCCTTACCTCTGGGGACCCTAGAAAAAAGAAAAGAGGGACCTAGAAAAACCCAAGCCCTGACCAGCCATTTCTGTGGACTGCAGATTGTGAGGAGGCCTTTCAGTCTTTAAAAGAAAAGCTGAAGTGCACCAGTGGCTAGGCTATCCGGACTACAGTCGGCCCTTTTTGCTGCAGACCGATGCCTCAGGAATGGGGCTTGGTGCTGTGCTAGTACAGGTCCAAGATGGGGTGGAAAGGGTCATTGAGTATGCGAGCAGGGGCTTGAGCCCACCTGAGATGAGGTATCCGGCACACAAACTTGAGTTCCTCGCTCTCAAGTGGGCTGTGACGGACAAGTTCCATGACCACCTCTACGGACGCAAGTTCTCTGTTCTGACAGACAATAACCCCTTGAAATATGTAATGACCTCAGCCAAACTCGACGCCACAGGTCAGCGATGGGTTTCTCATCTGTCCATATATGACTTTGACATCCAGTATCGGAGGGGGCAGGATAACTCCAACGCTGACGCACTCTCGCGTATGTCCAATCAGGAGGTGGGGGAGACCCTGCAGTCCTCCCCACAGCAGGTGAGGATGGGTGGATCAAGACATGAGGAGGCACAAACCACCCGGGAGCCTGAGGAGGTCTCAGGTGAGGACAAAACTGTTGTGGAGGAGCCTGAAAGTGGTCAACCACTGGAGCCCAGTGAGGTGTATGTGGATGTGGGGATGGAGACACTGCCTGCTATGACCACACAGGAGCTTCGAGCGGGGCAGAAGGAGGACCCAGTCATCAGTCCCATTCTCCATTTTAAGAGCAGGAACCACAAACCAAGCCACAGGGAGAGGATGAAACTTGGCGCCACTGGGAGTCTTCTCTTGAAAGAGTGGAGGAAGTTAGTAATCAAAAAAGGGATCCTGTATCGCAGTGTCAGACTGCCATAAAGGGGTGGTGGAGCAACTAATACTTCCAGAAAGGCTGCGTGAAACCGTCAAAACAGCCCTTCACAATGACTCAGGGCATCTTGGATTCGAGAGGACCCTACAGATGATAAGGGAAAGATTTTTCTGGCCAAGAATGTTTCAGGAGGTCAAGGCTTGGTGTGAACAGTGTGAGAGGTGCTGCCTTAGAAAAACTCCCACAGTCAACGTCAGGGCCCCCCTTGTCAGTATCCATACCAGTGCCCCCATGGAGCTTGTTTGTGTTGACTTCTTGACGTTGGAGAAGTCCAAGGGTGGTATGGAGAATGTGCTCATTGTTACAGATCACTTTTCTCGCTACGCACAGGCCTACCCCACCAGGGACCAAAAGGCAGGCACAGTGGCCAGGGTCTTGTGGAGGAATTTCTTCTGCCGTTTTGGTTTCCCTGCAAAATTGCACGCAGATCAAGGACGCAATTTTGAAAGTGCAATTGTAAAGGAGCTTTGCAAGTGTACTGGCATCGCTAAAACCCACACCACACCCTACCACCCTCAGGGCAACGGGACCACCGAAAGATTCAACCGTACCCTGATGAACATGCTGGGAACACTAGAGCCACACCTGAAGCCCCGGTGGCATGAGCATGTGGATGCTATGACACACGCATATAACTGCTCACGACATGATTCCACTGGCTATAGCCCATACTACCTTATGTTTGGTAGACATCCCAGGCTCCCAGTGGACCTCATCTTCGGGTCCCCAACAACGAACCAGCCGTGTGAATACAGCGAGTATGTTCAGACCCTGTATGACTCCCTGTCACAGGCCTATGCACTGGCTAATCAGACGTCTCGGCTGGCAAAAGGACAGCAGAAAAAGTATTACGTATCAGTCCAGGGGATAGAGTCTTAGTCAAGGTCTGTCATGTGGAGGGGAAGCAGAAGTTGGGAGATCGTTGGGGAGCACAGCCATATGTTGTGGTGAAGAAGCAACCAGGTTTGCCTGTGTACGTGGTGCAACCAGAGGATGGAGGAGCAGAGAGAGTGGTTCATAGAAACCTTTTGACGCAGTGTATGTTTCTCCCAGTGGAGCGAGATGTAGGATTGATCGAAGAAGAGGATGAGTCAGATGGTGGGTCAAGCATTGAATTGGAGGCCGAAGAGGGAGCAGGGGTGAAGAGGGCTGATCGTTCAGAGGAGACGTTGGACAGAGCCCTGATTGGAACAGTAGATAAAGAGGAGGAGCAAATGCGCACAGAGGAGGCTGACATGTGGACGGAAGAAACAAGTAGCAGAGAGGGAGTGCTTGTGACTGGTAATGAGACCACCTCCACTCAAGGGCCCAAACCTCCAAGAAGAAACCCGAGAAGGACCCGACGTCCCCCAACTAAACTCTCACTTGAATCTCAAGTTGTGAAACAGGAGAGTGACCACCAGAAGATAGAAAGGAGGAGAAAGTTGTGGCTAATGGCCAAAAGTATGAGGAGCAGCAGGGCACAAGCAGAGCCATACTGCATGCACTCTGATAACAGTTAGCTACCCACGCATACACTATCTACACACATCAAGTACTATATTTTCACTCACAACACATTTACTGTTTTGATTGTCATTGACGAGATCACACTTGAGTTTTGGTTAATTAGATGGCTGGGACGCCATTAATTAAAGAAGGGGTGGATGTAAGGCAGTATATTGTGTTGTCCACAAGATGTCGCTATGAGTCTACCAAACATAAAGTACTTTTAGCGTTGTTTGAGCCTCTTGATGTACCATAGTGTTGATACGTGCGTAGTGCGCCATCTTGTCTTCAGTTCACGTTATCAATGCTATAGGTAAGTCATGTTGACGGCAGCGGAAATTAAAATGTAAAATATCTTTGTTGTTATTGCACTAACGTTCAGTTTATTAAGACGTTTTGTGTTTTAAACTGTTAAAGACCTAAATGCAGAGGAATCTAGAGAGTTAAAATGTTTTGTTCTTTCGTTTGAATAAGATTAATACGTGGTGGCTGATGCAAAGCTATGTATGATAATATAAGCAGCGAGAGCATGTTTCTGAATTATCGTGCATTGAAATGAACTTTGCATGTTTAAATACTGAATTGAGTTGACATTATCAATGCTATAGATGCAGTGCTGTCGAATAAACGGTCAAGCCACGATCCCGAACCCTTCTGTGTCCGTGTCCCGTCTCTCTACCACCACCCACGAACACAACACAACGCAGAGTAGCAGCGGCGGTGCTAGAGTTGAATAGAGGCACGGAGAGAGAGAGAGAGGGCTACATCTACTTAGACTGATGCCCTCCTATACTCACATAATAACTTCTAAGTATGACCTGAACCATTTGATGACCATCCCAGAAAGCCCAACCAGTCTCTCTAGAAGAATGTTATGATCGATAGTGTGAAACGCAGCACTGATATTTTGCCAGAATCAGAATCAGAATTTAAGCAAATATTATTTATTATCTTTATGAGCGCTGTCTCTGTGCTGTGATGCAGTCAGAAACCAGGGCCCGCATTCACAAAACATATTATCTTACCACTAAGAGTTCTCCTAAATAGCAGTAAAAGTTTTTAAGAGTTTTCTCTTAAAACCTATTAACAAAGCTGCTGAGACAAACTTTTACTAAGGAGTAGAGAGAAGTTTTAAGCTAAGAGAAAGGGCGGGGTTGACCTCGTTACTATGGATGATGTTGACATGCTCACTAACCATGCACACAGTGATTGGTTGATAGGGGAGGGGTCTCTGTCAGACATTTATTCATAGAAATATTGTTGTAAATGTTGCCATATTCAAATAAAGTTTTAAAAAGTTAGTAAAAAATGTTGCCACATTCAAATAAACAATTTAAAATGCAGGGAAAGTGTCACTTATTAAACAAGTATATGTTCAAATGATTGACAGCCTTTTACATGTTTGCTTCTTCTAATAAACGATTAGCTGATATGCATATAAACAGACTTTTTTAAAGGGCTTTTTATGCTTTTAATGACACAGAATAGCGGAGAACTGACACGAAATCGTTGGGTGAAGAGAGGGGCGGGATTGGCAAAACACTTCAAAAGGGGACTCAAACTTGGGTCACCGTGAGCGGAAATATGCTGTATGTCGGCGAACTAACCACTAGGCTATCGGTGCTGACATAAATAGCGTTTTTATTAACAGAATAGAGTAATCATGGCTGATAGTGAGATACGCAAACGTAAAAGAAAACCAAACTGACGCAAGAACAGCTGTTACTTCTTGCTTAACATATTGATGAAAACAAGGATATAATCAAATGAAAATTTGGAGCTGGGATAACCCCCAAGGCTAAAACAAGTTGTGTGGGAATATCCGTGAAAAATAAATGCAGAGTGTTTCTAAAAAGTTTAAGTTCCGAGGCAGATTGCCAGCAACAGCAATATTAGGATAGTTGGGATTTGATCTTAGTGATTTAAGCCTGATTTAGGCTGATTTATACTCGACGCGTTCTTTTGCACCGCAAGCCTGTGCTGACTGCGTGCGCACATCACCAAATTCTGGACCCCTATTCCTAAAACATCTTAAGGATAAAAGTGGCCTATCTCATAACTTAGCGATTTAGGACAAAATCGTAAAAATAATGGGCGTGTCAATCCTAAATTTAGGACTCCTAATTTTTGCTCTAAGAGTATTTCACAAAGCGTTTTAGCACTAAAACTAGCTCCTAAATCTGTGAAATGTTAGGAGTAGTGGAGAGGACTCCTAAGTCACTAAGATCAAGTCCTAAAACTATCCTAAAATGGCTGTTGCTGGCTGTCTGCCTCGGAACAGAAACATTTTAGAAACATTTGATGATAATGAGCTTTTAAGAAGGTATATGGTCTTAATCGCGAAGGTATTATGACTGTTGCAGAACTTGCAGGGACACAGTCACTTCACCAACAAATAGAAACAACCCAACAACGCCACAGACCAAGGTTTTGACAACCCTCGAATGGCAGCTGCTTATGAATACAATAAATATTTTAATGAGGCTAAGGATTTTAATCTGCAATAGCATAACAAGGTTACATGACAACATTATGGTCAATTTGAAAATAATGTCCTTTTACCTGTAACAGTTGTTTGTCACTTGAATTCTGCAATCTCTGCCTTTGCCTGACTTTGCAAAGAATACCAGCCCTTTTCACAGTCATCTTTGCTTCTGGACAAAAGTGGGAAAGTTGCATTTATTTGCGCACATATATTTTCCCACACATCTTTTTTTAGGTTTTGAGATTATCCCAACTCCAGATTTTCCCTTGATTATATCCTTGTTTTTATGAACAAGTTGGGCAAAAAGTAAGAGTTGTTCTTGTATCCAGTTTGGTTTTCTTTTACGTTTACATGCCTTATTATCACCTATGATTATTCTACTCTGTTAATTAAAAGGCTGTTTATATGCATATCCGCTAATTGTATACGAGGAGCGCACATGTAAGAGGCTGATGGTATACATGTTTAATTAGTGACACTTAGCCTGCATTTTAAAATCTTTATTTAAATATGATATAATATTGCACGTTACAATATTTCTATAAATAAATGTCTGACAGAGACCCCATCCCCTATCAGCCAATCATTGTGTGCATAGTTAGTAAGCATGTTGACATCATTCATAGCAACAAGGTCAACCCCGCCCTTACTCTTAGCTTAAGACTTCTCTCTATTCCTTAGTAAAAGTTTGTCTCAGCAGCTTTGTGAATAAGTTTTAAGACAAAACTCTTAGCTAAAAACTTTTACTGCTATTTAGGAGAACTTTTAGTGGTAAGATGAAATGTTTTGTGGTTACACGCTCTGATCATGTGTACATAATGTAATGACATTAAACTCGTTTTTAACATGATAGTTTTACTCTTACATGTACTGTAATATGTTATTAGCCCTGAGATATATGATGTCAGTGAATAAATACATAGATATGCATTAATTATTAGTAATACCCCATAGTCTAGTGGTAGAACTTTCGTGAAGTGAGTTAGAGGTTTTGGGTTCTAATCCGCCATTGCATGAATTTTTTCCCCCCTTATTAAAATCAAATATGTTCATCAGTGATCCTATATCAGAGACACATTTGTGTGTATTTTGTTTTAATTTTTACCGGAATGAGTCATAAGCGATGGATTGAAGCGCTCGCGTGTGAACACTGAGCACGAGCCGCATTGAGAAAGTTCCGTCACTAATTAACATCGCAACGAACATTAAGCATGATTTCAGAAAAAAATACAGATTCCAGCGTCAGCACCTTATTTAACAGAAAGGAATGTTTCATTAGCATTAGGCATGTCCGTGCTGCGAGATGCTCAAAAAAGTGGTGGGACAATATCGAGCCTTGCAAAAAGTGTCCAACCCATCCCACCCGTAAATTACGCCTATTAAATAAGTAATGTGAAACACTAACACAAGCATGAGAAATAATTTTATTACAGCAGTCTTCAACAGTAAAACCAACACAACAGTGTTAAAATGTACAGTTTCACAAACTTTCTTGCAAAAGTGTTCGTCTTTTCTAACGCTGGTCGTGATTTCTCTCTAAGAGTTATTTGCCATCTGACTATTTCTATGATCACGCATTGATGGATTATAGAGATGTTTGTACAGGCGTATCTGTTCAGCCAAAACAGCTTTAAAATTGTTCATGATCAATGCGGTGACACACGAACAGTTCACTCTAGATGCCATGCACATCACCACGCGAAATGGTTGATTTCACAAACCCAAGCGAACTTGCCGTGCATATAAATCAGCCTTTACGTTGCACAGATTTAGGAGCTAGTTTTAGCGCTAAAATGCTTTGTGAAACACTCCTAGAGCAAAAACTTAGGAGTCCTAAATTTAGGACTGGCACGCCCATTATTTTTAAGATTTTCTCCTAAATCAGCAAGTTATGAGCTACTTTTATCCTTAAGATGTTTTGTGAATATGGGCCCAGATTGAAACTTGTCCAGATATCCATTTGAGTTTAAGTAGTAGTTCAGCTGATCAAAAACAACCTTTTCAATAACCTTGGACATTAAAGGAAGATTTGATATTGGTCTATAGTTGCTCAATAAGGTGTTATCAAGATTCCTCTTTTTCAGGAGGGGCTTAACAACTGCAGTTTTCAGGGAGTTTGGAAAAGTCCCAGAAAGAAGTGAGGTGTAGAAGAGATCCGCTTCTAAACAGTTAAGCACACTTTTGAAAAGAAGATGTGGGAAGTGTGTCAAGGTAGCAGGTTGACGATTTAAGGTGCTGTAGTATTTCTTCTAAAATGTTGCTATCAATTGCTTCAAAAACAAAGGTTTGAAAAGAATGTTTGTCTAGCTTTGCCTAGTTGCACACTGAAAGCATGAAGGCTGTCTTTATAGCTGCTATAGTGAATTTAAAGTTTCATCTTCCGCCACATCCACTCAGCTTTTCTGCATTGTCTTTTCATACTCTGTACTGCTGTTGATTTTCTCCAAGGTGCTTTTTGTCTGCTAGTCTTCCTACTGACTTTCACAGGTGCAATGTCTTCAATAACATTCTTAACTTTTGAGTTAAAGGAATCCAGAAGAAGATCAACAGAAGAGTCTGTAGAAATGCTTGGGCTAAAGATATAGCCTTCATAAATAGCACACTGGTGTTTACGTTAATGCATCTCATTCTTACAGAGACAGATCTAGATTCAGTGGTAGCAGAGATCAATACAGTGCATCCAAAAAGTATTCACGCTTCACTTTTTCCACATTTTGTTATGTTACAGCTTCATTCCAAAATGTATTCAATTCTTTATTTTCCTCCAAATTCTACAAACAATACCCCATAATTACAATGTGAAAGAAGTTTTTTTGAAATCTTTGCAAATTTATAAAAAATAAATAAATAAATAAAAAAATCACATATACATAAGTATTCACAGCCTTTGCCATGACACTGACATTGATTTCTGCATTATCTATGTGAATATTAAAATCCTCTGCAATAGCAAAACAGTCAAACTCAGAGGAAATCATTGATAATAGTTCTGTAAACTCTTCAAAAAGCAGGAGAATATTTTGGAGCCTGTAAAACTTGATCTTGACAGAAAAATAGAGTTTTACGTTCACTAACAGACAGGTAGTGAAGCACAATAATCTGGCGAAAAGCCTAGGACCATGCAGAGAGAAATAGGCAGGGAAATCAGCGTAAAGAGGGAACAGGTCCCATCCCAATCAGCGTGAGTGCTGATTGTGACAGTGAATAGCTGAGTCTAGGATAGAAGGGCAAGACATAGAAAAGAATAGATAACTAGAATCAAACCTGGCTCGTGACAGTACCCCCTCCCCCGAGGAGTGCCCCCTGGCGCTCCCGAGGCAGAAGACTGGCAAGAGCAAAAGAAGTCCTCAATGAGCGAGCGGACCAGAATGTCCCGGTCCGGGATCCAGCTTCTCTCCTCCAGGCCATACCCCTCCCAATCGACCAGGTGCTGAAAGCCCCCTCCCTGAGGGCAGACAGCCAGCAGCTTTTTGACTTTATAGGCAGGAGAACCCTCAACAAGGACGGGTGGGTGGGGTGGTGAAGGATAGGAGGACAGGCAGATAACGGGTTTGATACATGAGACATAGAAAACCAGTAGTCTAAGCTGCACCGCCACTGGACTGAGAACCTTGACAATCGAAAAGGGACCAATAAATTTAGGCGCTAACTTTCGAGACGGGATTGAAGGGGTAGATTACGAGAGGATAACTATACTCTCTGGCCACAAATGTACTGAGGGGCCTTAGAGCGGTGACAATTAGCGGCTCAACAGGTGCGTTCTCTTGTCTTACACGATGCAGTGCGCACCCTTTTCCAGGCATGTCGACAGTCCTTAAGGGCTTGGATGGAGGGGACGAAAGCTTCTGATTCCTGAGAGGAGAATAGGAGCGGCTGGTAACCTAGACAACAATGAAATGGAGATATACCGGTAGAAGATGACGGTAGCGAGTTATAGGCGTATTCAGCCCAACCCAGCTGCTCACACCAGGAAGTGGGATTGTGAGCAGCTAGGGTACGGAGCAAAGGCCAGAGGATCTGATTGACACGTTCGGCTTGCCCATTAATCTGTGGGTGAAATCCTGACGTCAGACTAACCATAGCTCCAATCTGCTGACAGAATTCCCTCCAAAACTGAAAACAAATTAAGGTCCTCTGTTGGAGACTATGTCAGAGGGTAGTCCGTGAATTTTAAAAATGTGATCAAACACGGTTTGCGCAGACTTTCTAGCAGAAGGGAGCTTAGGAAGGGGGACAAAACAGGCCACCTTGGAAAAGTGATTAATGACCATAAGAATTACTGAATTACCTGCAGTGGGAAGGAATCCCGTAACGAAATCCAAAGCGATATGCGACCATGGGCGAGATGGAATGGGGAGGGGACGAAGCTGTCCGGCGGGAGGGGTGTTGCTAGACTTAGACTGGGTGCAGACAGGACATGAAACAACAAAACGGTGTACATCCCTGACCAAAGCTGGCCACCAAAAACATTGGTGGACAGAGGCTAGGGTGTCCCTAATTCCAGGGTGCGCAGCGAGTCTGGAGGTGTGACTCCAGCGGGACGCACAGACTTAGGGACAAACCACTCGGTTCCCTAGACCACAGCCCCATTGGGCCGAATGGTCTCCAAAAGAACCGAACTGACGAGAGAGTGTGTCTGACTTTGTGATCTTTGAGCCTGGTCTATAGGAAATGGTAAAATTGAACCACTTTGCGGCAGAGCCGGTTCCACTCGCAAGTGGACGCTAACGTGCGGTATTCAATAGCGTAATCAGCAGCAGACCGCCTACCCTGGCGTAGTGTAGCAAGTTGTCAAAATGCCTCGTGTCAGAAAACAGAGCGGTCAAACACCTTTATCATCTCCTCTATAAAAAGAGGGAACTGCGCACAGCATCCAGCCTCCGGTCACAAGCCTGCCCGGTGAGGAGAGTGATAACATAGGCTACTTTGGAGCGGTCCTCTGCATAGGTAGATGGTTGGAGGGAAAAGACCACCGCACAGTGTCAAAAAGGCTCGGCATTCTGTAGGCTGTCACAAATAACAAGGAGGGTTGTTTATTCATGGTTAAGTAAAGTTGCGTGTCTGAGGCATAACCAATTGGTTGGGATGCCGGTTCTGCAGCTGATTAGTTAACTCCACGGCGTACCTTGCAGCGGCGAATTCCTCTTCATGTTACCCCAGCATCGCACCTTGCAGCTCGACCACTGAACGAATGGGAGTCTCCTTTGCTGGGTCCATTTCCTATGGCCAAATTATTCTGTCCCGACAAAAGGACCTAAAAGCAAAGGTTGGTCAAAGGAATTTATTGTTCTTCAAAAAACATAGGCAGTCTGCTGTTCATTGGCCACAACAGGTGTACGCAGAACTGGAGGCTAACTCAGGAAAACTGAAACATAGGAATCTACTTGACTTGAGTGGAAAGGGAGAGCCGTCCCAGACACAACTAGACAAGACACTACTAGGCTTGACTTGATCTTGACAGAAAAATAGAGCTTTACACGAGTGCTGATTATGACCACGAGTCTAGGATAGAAGAGCAAGACATGTCATAAACTCTACATATATTCGTGAACAGAGTATTTTACAGTACAGTTTTGTCTAAACATTCTTAGACTCTATCATTCAGTGTTACAGTTTAAACACTATTACTTTTGTATCGCATGGTTTTCTATTTTATAGAACATTAAAAAACATCCTGGGATTGTGAGACATTTAGATGCAATGAAATGAAATGTACTTAATGTTTCACTTGATGTAGTCAGGAATTATACTTTGGAAAAAGTCTAACTAGTAAAATGTTACAAGTTATGTCACTGTAACACAATAACAACTAACGCAATAGGACAGTGGTTCTCAACATTTTTTCACCGGGCCGCACTGTGGTCCAAGTTCAAGTCTTGCGGGCCCCATATCATTTACATATTACATCACCAATACAAACCAACCAGATTTATAATATTATAAATACTACAATATCTAAACTATTATATTTATTTATATAAATAAACAGTGGTGTAGTGGTGCCTGAAGTAGTAGGTATATGCATAATTTATTCCCCCGAAATAAATTCTTCACTGGTTTAAGAAATAGTAATGCCACGCCAGCAGAGGGACCCCTCACCCATGGACTGTCTGTTACCGCTCCCTCTGCTGCTTCTATGGTTACTTCCTGTTTGGCAGCCATATAAGGAGGGCCATGCCAAACAGGAGGTTGCAAAGTATTGTTTTGCCTGTGCGGACTCTACCAAGCGTTTTCCCTGTTTCATTGCCTTGTTTTGTGATTTCCACGGTTTTGTTTTGTTGGATAGTCATAGTTATATTGTTTCGTTGCCATAGTTTTGCCTTGTTCCATTGCTTTGTTTATTTGTTACTTTTGGACTGCTCTCATGGTATTTTGACTTTCTGCCTGATTTACTGGATTACGCTCTTGCCTTGCCCTGGATATTACTGTTTGTTGGAGATTGACCTTGCCTGTCTTGACTACGTTGTGTTTATAAAGCTTGCACCTGGATCTATCACGCTTCTCACGAGTCCCGTTACAGAAATTTCTGATCGTAAAAACCTGCTTCTTTTAATTTTTAAGGTATTGTTTTCGTTTTAATGTACTGACTCAAATTAGTAATCAATAATAATTATTATTATACCAGTCTGCGCGCCTCCCCTGAGATGCTCTGTATGAACAGGCAGCATTTGCGGTAGAGTTGGGGTACTCGGACTCATACTTGGACTCGAGTCTGGTCTTGAGTACAAGTTTTAGGCGACTCGGACTTGTCACAGACTTGGATGCATTTTTACTTGGACTTGACTCGGACTCAAGTTTTTCAGACTCGCAAAATATGCCGAGTCCATCCGAGTCCAGAGATAGTTGACGGAAATGTACAGTTTCTCGATGCATTGCTTTACAATTACAAACAGTTACAAACAGTTAACTATAAGAATCATGTTTAATGTATACAGTGACAATTTTGCAGTATTTTATGTAGCATCTGGACCGATCAGACATATATTAATTGTTACATTTAACAAATAGTCTTTAAACCCAACAAACCAGCTATATGCTGGAGCTCTGGAGACAACCCCCCAAAGCAACTAACACCCCAAAAGGGCTCAGTTGCCAGGACGACTATCTGATAAGAAGTTTTATTGCCCAGAGAAATGCACATTTGCCCATGCTACATTTGCCATAGGAAAGACACAATGCCTATAGAAATAGACTCTTTCCTATTCATTCACAGACAAACCTTTCTTTGACCTTCCTATCACACATAGCCCAGGGCAATGTGTACAGTTTTACTGCATTGTATTTTAATTTTGTCTGTTGTATTTGTATTTGTCTTTCTACTGTTTTATGCATGCGTTATGATAGATGACTAGTCATATAACCCACCTATGCCATGTTTGGTCTCTTTGAATTCATATTTTGATGATTTAAAAGATGGTGTAAATTAGATGTTGATACCTATGCAACATATTAGTGTTTTAAGAAACCTTAGTAGTTTTTTGCATCAACACCCAATCAAATTACATATGCAAAATACCACGCTTATAGACAAAGAGTCATAAACTTTCCCTCCAAAGGTGAAAGTTACCATTGGTTCGTGGACCTCCTGGAGGCGCAGCCTCCAGAGAGCTTAAAGGCATCAAACGATTGATCGCCTCCCTCTCTCTTCACTCTCTTCTTCTTCCGATTGCTGCCCGTGTGGAGGAACCCACGGGGAGCCTGAGCCGGCACAGGGCGTGTCCGGCGGGCCCGGCGGGCCCAACAGGCCCCAACAGGCCCCAACAGGCCCCAACATATAGAGCTGTGGCTCTCGACTACAAAGAGCCAGACATTTCCACTCAACCCTGGAATTTATGTTCATGACTCGCCTCAGTCAGTCAGTGGTTCTTTTAGAACCTAAGAAGATGAGCTAGAACTCTTCAGGACTACCCTAAGTGTGCGCCAGGCCTTGCGGCCTTGTCTTTCCATTTCCCAAAGATCACAGGACTTCAGCTAGGTCCCTCTCAGCTCTTGGTTCTTCTTCACTTTTCACATAGGAAGAAACTCCCAGTCACCATCGAGTCAGAACATCTTTGGAGTTCATCACTCTTCGGACCCAGAAGAACGTGATCATGATTCCAAAACCATCACTGCTCCAACCATCAAGACTTTCACCCGAGACTGCATTCGGACACTTGTTCAACAACCAAGCCAATGCAAGTATCGTACATTTAACTAAACAAAACATCTCGGTTACAACTGTAATCCTCGTTCCCTGAAGGAGGGAACGGAGACGTTACGTCAATACTGACGTATTTGGGGTCTCCCTTGGGAGCCTATCACCTCCGATCTTTAGAAGAAAAGGCCAATGAAAATTGGCGAGTGGAATTTGCATGCCACGCCACACCCCCGTACATACGGGTATATAAGATGGCGCCGTGCATCCACTCACTCAGGTTTTTGCTGAGGAGCCGAACACCAGCATCTCCAGTGCAGTCCAGGGTTGTGGCAAGAGGGACATAACGTCTCTGTTCCCTCCTTCAGGGAACGAGGGTTACAGTTGTAACCGAGACGTTCCCCTTCAGTTGTTCTGTACGACGTTACGTCAATACTGACGTATTTGGGCTCCCTATGGAAAACGCCACAAGCCTGAACCGCATTACGTCATTGAGGACAAATGCCAACAGGCAAGCGTGTCGGAACAAATGTACTCAATGCATAACCACCCCCTGGTGGCAGCCTGGGAGCCAGTTTAGAGGGGGCCCCGCAGGGATGCCGAGATTGAAGCACCCGTTGGGGGGCGGAGACAGAGACAATATCCATGTCCTGTAAGGTTGAAATATAAAATCCTTTGTCAGGTTAGAGGAAACACGACGGAACTCATGGAGGAAATTAGAAACTTAAGCCACATCTGGAAGGGGGCAAAGGAAACCCACTACCAGCACAGTAACGAACTACTCTGCTTAGTTCGAACCGGCGGGCACGGAGGACCCAGGGTTCACCACGGCGAACCACAGGGGGAAGGCGCACTGATCCAAAGGAATGGCGCAGCAAGCCGACACCGAGCCGTCCTCCCGACTACCTGAGTTATCTTAAAACACGGGAGGAAACAGGCTCTACACGGAGGTTGTAAAATCTCGCGGAGGTGTTAGGTGTCGCCCAGCCCGCAGCCCTACAGATGTCTGCTAGAGAGGCGCCGTGCGCCAACGCATAGAAGGAGGCGAGACTCCGGGTGGAGTGGGCTCGAACTCCTAGGGGGCACGGCTCACCCTGGCACTGGTATGCCAGGGTGATGGCATCAACCACCCAATGGGCCAACCTCTGTTTGGAGACAGCATTCCCCTTCTGCTGTCCCCCAAAGCAGACAAAGAGCTGCTCAGAGCGTCTGAAGCTCCGGGTGCGGTCCACGTAAATACGAAGAGCGCGAACGGGACACAGCAACCCTAAGGCCGGGTCTGCCTCCTCCGGGGGCAGCGCTTGCAGGTTCACCACCTGATCTCGAAAGGGAGTGGTGGGAACCTTAGACACGTAACCAGGCCGGGGTCTCAGGCAAGCGTGAGAAAAGCCGGCCCAAACTCAAGGCACGATTCACTAACAAAGAAAGTGTGCAGGTCCCCCACCCTCTTGATGGAAGTGAGCGCGATCAGGAGCGAAGTCTTAAGAGACAGATATTTAAGCTCAACTGATTCCAGCGGCTCGAAGGGATCTCTCCGAAGGCCAGTAAGGACCACAGAGAGATCCCAAGAGGGGATGAGGTGCGAACGAGGGGGGGTTCAGTCTCCTCACACCTCTCAGGAACCTGACGATCAGGTGGTGTCTCCCAAGGGGCAGGCCATCCACCGCATCATGATATGCTGCGATGGCCGCCACATAGACCTTCAAAGTGGAGGGGGACAGCCTCCGCTCCAACTTTTCTTGTAAAAAGGAAAGCACCACTCCGATCGAGCATCTCTGTGGGTCCTCCTGCCGGGAGGAACACCAGTCAACGAATAGACCCCACCTCAGCGCATAAGCCTGCCTCGTTGAGGGGGCTCTAGCCTGAGTGATAGTATCTACCACGGCCTGGGGAAGGCCGGAGAGGTCTGCCGCATCCCGTCCAGAAGCCACACATTAAGGTTCCACAGATCGGGGCGTGAGTGCCAGATAGTGCCCATCCCCTGAGAAAGAAGGTCCTTCCTCAGGGGAATCTTCCAGGAAGGGGCTGTCGCGAGGAGCATGAGTTCTGGAAACCAGGTCCGGGTGGGCCAATAAGGCGCAACCAACAAGACCTGCTCCTTGTCCTCCCTGATCTTGCACAAGGTTTGTGCAAGGAGGCTCACTGGGGGAAAGGCGTACTTGGTTAGACCCCGGGGCCAGCGGCGTGCCAGGGCATCCGTGCCGAGGGGAGCCTCGGTCAGGGAATAAAACAACTGGGAATGGGCGGATTCTGGAGAGGCAAACAGATCTATCAGCCTCCCCCGAATCAGCTCCAAATACGCTGGACCGCTTGGGGATGGAGTCACCATTCTCCAGGGAGAGTAAGCTGGCGTGAGAGCGCATCCGCTGCACGATTCAGCTCTCCTGGAATGTGAACGGCACGTAGCGATTTGAGCCACTTCAGACTCCAAAGGAGGAGATGGCAGGCGAGTTGCGACATACGACAGGAACGCAAACCCCCTTGGTGATTGATATAAGCGACCGTCGCTATGTTGTCTGTGCGGACTAGCACTAGCACTAGACATGTTCCCCTCGCAGCATCAGGCGGAACTGACGAAGCGCGAGAAACACAGCGAGCAACTCAAGGCAGTTGATGTGCCACTGCAGTCGAGGTCCTGTCCAGGAGCCCGAAGCTGCCTGCCCGTTGCATACAGCACCCCAGCCCGTCTTGGAGGCATCGGTGTTGACAATCACATGCCTCCGGACCTGCCCTAGGGGCACCCTTGCCCGTAGGAACGTCAGGTCTGACCATGGGCTGAAAAGGAGGCGACACTCCGGGGTAACGCTGATCCGAAATGTGCCACGGTGCCATGCCCATCTCGGGATCCGGCCATGGAGCCAGTGCTGAAGCGGTCTCATATGAAGGAAGCCGAGCGGTGTGACCGCAGCTGAAGCTGCCATATGCCCCAGGAGCCTCTGAAAAATCTTTAGGGGGACCGCCGTGCTGTGTCTGAATAAGTTCAGACAGCTGAGCACTGACTGCGCGCGTTCCTCCATGAGGCGCGCCGTCATGCTGACCGAATCCAACTCCATCCCGAGAAAAGAGATGCTCTGCACGGGGGGAGAGCCTGCTCTTCTCCCAGTTGACCTGAAGCACCAGGTCCCTGTGCTCGCACAACAGATCTCGCGAGTGAGCTACTATGAGCCAGTCGTCGAGATAGTTGAGAATGCGGATGCCTCGCTCCCAGAGTGGGGTGAGAGCACCCTCTGCGAGTTTGGTAAATACGCGGGGAGACGGCTAGTCCGAAGGGGAGGACTTTGTACTGATATGCCCGACCCTCGAAGGCAAACCGAAGAAACGGTCTGTGTCAAGGAAAAATCGAGACAGTACGAGACAGTACGAGAAAGTACGCGTCCTTCAGGTCGATGGCTGTGAACCAATCCTGGTGCCGAATGCATGAAATAATGCGTTTCGGGATTAACATCTTGAATGGCATCTTGCATAGAGACCGATTCAAGACACGGAGATCCAGGATGGGTCGTAACCCACAGTTTTTCTTCGGTACCATGAAATAGGGACTGTAAAATCCCGATTTCATCTCGGCTGGAGGGACAGGCTCGATTGCGTCCTTTGCCAGAAGAACTGCAATCTCCGCATGCAGAACAGAGGCATCTGTGTCCGGATGGACAGATGTGAACAAGATGCCCCTGAATCTGGGCGGGCGCCTCGTGAACTGAATCGCATAGCTGAGTCGGACCGTCCGGATCAACCAACCTGACGGGCTGGGCAGCGATAACCACACCTCCAACCTGCGTGCTAGTGGGATCAACGGAGGGAGAGACGCACCGATGGTGGGGCAACCATAGGGAGGAAGATGACTCAACGTAGGAGGCGTCGCGCAGCACTCATCTTTCCTTCCAGACTTTCTTGTTTCTTTTTTAAGTTTAAAACCCGAGTCCGAGTCTGAGGAAGCAGAGCGTCGCTCAGTACTCGAATCCGGGGAGAATGACCCAGAGATAAAGAAATTTGCTCTTTTTGTGAATGAGTGGCGGCAGCAAGGATACCAGCCCCCGGCCCTCCCCCGGGGGCAGGGGCACAGATGTTGAAGTCCCCAGCAGAGCAGTCTCTCCCATCTCCGGGTCGCCCGTCTCAGGATCGCTTCGCCGACTTGCGGGCTGCGCCCCCTTCCCACGGCCAGCTCGACGCCCTCGCTGAGGAGCCGTAGACTCCCTAGGTGGTGGAGGCGGAGGCAGAGCAAGTGTAGAAGCCACAGGGGGGCGCCCTCGGTGACGAGCAGACGAAGACTTAGCCGCCGCCGGCTTGGTGGATGCACGCCGGGGCAAGATGTGTTTAATCGCCTCCGTCTGCTTTTGTACTACCGAGAACTGCTGGGAAAAGTCCTTGACAGTGTCGCCGAAGAGGCCGGCCTGGGAGACGGGCGCGTTGAGAAAGCGAACTTTGTCAGCGTCGGCCATCTGCGCCAGGTTCAGCCAAAGATGGCGCTCCTGGACTACCATGGTAGCCATCACCTGACCAAGGGACCGCGCCGTGACCTTAGTCGCTCTGAGAGCGAAGTCGGTCACCGTGCGCAGCTCCTGCATAACCCCTTTGTCAGGCCTACCCTCGTACAGCTGTTTCAACGCCTGGGCCTGGTGGACCTGCAGGATGGCCATGGCGTGCAGCGCAGAGGCAGCTTGGCCCGCCGCACTATAAGCCTTTGCAGCGAGAGCCGACGAAAGCTTACAGGCTTTGGACGGGAGACGCGGAATATTCCTCCAGGTGGCGGCATTTTGCGGGCACAAGTGCACCGCAACTGCACGCTCCACCTGGGGAACATCCGCGTACCCCCTAGCTGCCTCGTTCTCGAGGGTAGTGAGGAGGGAAGAACCCGGACGTGTACGGGCGCCGTAAGGCGCTTTCCACATCTTAGTGAGCTCTTCATGGACCTCCGGGAAGAAATGAACTGGGAAGAAAGGATGATTCTCTTCCCCCAAGAACTAATCATCCAGCCGCGAGGGCTCGGGGGAAGGCGGCTTGCACATAACCAGCCTGATGCTCTTGGCCGCCCGGAGGAGCATGGCCGCCAGTTCATCGCCGGCCTCCGACTGAGCAGCCGCCGCGGAGGGGAGCTGCTCTGCGGATTCCTCCGCCTCATCTGGCGTAAGCCCCTCCTCTGATGCCGCGATAGACATCCGATCTTCCTCCGGAGCGCCGAAGGAAACGCAGGGCTTGCCATGAGACGAACCGGCACTTTCCTTCGGCAACTCGACGGGGCGGCGTGACGAGTCAGACTTCTGAGGGGGCTGGCCCGTCGGAGCATTCTGAACTGTAACTGTCAGGTTACCCTTCTTCCTCACCAGCGTTGCCGCGGGGCTCACAGAGCCCGATGTACCCGGCCGGGAAGGAGCGGAAGGGAGCCTCTTCGAGCTCGAGAGGCGCAACCTTAACGCCGCCATGGACGTACACTCGCAATGAGGGCATGAACCATCCACAAACGCCATCTCAGCGTGTTCACGGCCCAGACATGTGAGACAGCGATCGTGTCCGTCAGAGGGAGTTAGAAAACTACCGCACCCAGAAGTACACGGTCGGAAAGACATATCGAATGATACGGCTTAACACAACTGTGTAAGCTGAGAAATTTGCTCTTTTAGCTGGATGCCCAGGGAAGAACCGCGGCACAACCGTGCACTCAAGCTGGTACCTCGATGGAGAGGCACAGAGAAGATGATGATGATGATGATGATGATGATGACGATGACGATCTTCTCCCACAGCAGAAAGAGCGACAACTTCTATCTTCTTTTTCTTCTTCAGGAACGGTGAGGCTCTGAAGCAGAAATCTGAGTGAGTGGATGTGGCGTGGGTGTGGCGTGGCATGCAAATTCCACTCGTCAATTTTCATTGGCCTTTTCTTCTAAAGATCAGAGGTGATAGGCTCCCAAGGGAGACCCCAAATACGTCAGTATTGACATAACGTCGTAGAGAACGACTGAAGGGGAACAGAGGTTTAGTATAAGCTGTAGACAACACTGATGGTTTCACTCAGGTGGCTAACTGACTCTTTTCATAGCTTCATTTTTTTGTCTCTCTCTAACTGCTTCTTACTGACCCTTCCCCCATGTATGAGTGACTTTGTGTTTGCTTGTTTAGATTAGTTATGTGTTAGTCCTTCATTAACAAAACTCTTGTGCACAAATTACATGCGTGTTGATTCTGATTCTGCCTTGCAAATTAATGTCCCTTTACGATTCTGATTCGAGCTACATGCTACATGCTATTTTTAAAAAGAATCTGTTTTTAAAAAATATTATTCCATTTGCATTTTTGATAATATATTTATTTATCCTTTTTGTCGCGAATTTAGCTCAAAGGAGAAATATATATAAATAATTACAATTAATTATGATTAATTACAATTATTTATATCAGCTGCCAGTAGTAACTGTAGCAGAATTAATTTTCCATCAACTAAGCTGTTCGCCTAGCGAACATTCAGTAAAATTGTAAAATCAACTCTAAGAAATGATATTTTCTTGGCCACAGAAAATAACTTTCTTAAAGTACCATTTCATTAGAGCACGTAGCTCGAATCGGAATCATAAAGGGACATTAATTTGCAAGGCAGAATCAGAATCAATACTCATGTAATTTGTGCACAATAGTTTATTAACGAAGGACTAACACATAACTAATCTAAACAAACAACATGAAATCACTCATACATGGGGGAATGGTCAGTGAGAAGCAGTTAGAGAGAGACAAGGAAATAAAGCTATGAAAAGAGTCAGTTAACCACCTGAGCAAAACCATCAGTGCTGTCTACATCTTATACTAAACCTCTGTTTGTTTAGTTAAATGTACGATACTTGCATTGCCTTGGTCGTTGAACAAGTGTCCGAATGCAGTCTCTGGTGAAAGATGGTTTGGAGCAGTGGTGGGTTTGGACATGCAATTACGTTCTTCCGGGTCAGGTCAGATGTTGCATGGGTATCAACATCTAATTTACACCATCTTTTAGATCATCGAAATACGAATTAAAAGAGACCAAACATGACATAGGTGCTTTATACAACTAGTCATCTATCATAACGCATGCATAAAACAGTAGAAAGACAAATACGAATACAACAGACAAAAATTAAAGTACAATGCAGTAATACTGTACACAATAACCTGGGCTATGTGTGATAGGAAGGTCAAAGAATGGTTTGTCTGTGAATGAATAGGAAAGAGTCTATCTCTATAGGCATTGTGTCTTTCCTATGGCAAATGTAGCAGGGGCAGATGTGCATTCCTTGAAGCAATAAAACCTCTTATCAGATAGTCACCGTGGCAACTAAGCCCTTTTGGGGTGTTAGTTGCTTTGGGGGGGGTTGTCTTCAAAACTCCAGCATATAGCTGGGTTGTTGGTTTTAAAGATTATTTGTTAAATGTAACAAATAACTGTATGTCTGATTGGTCCAGATGCTACATTTTGTTTGTAAGTAATAGGCCTACTTGGAGTGTTTTGTTTTTTTTTGGTAGCAGTTTCTAGCTTCAAAGAAAAATATTTTTTTCTATCATCTTTGCAGCAATAGTTTTAATGGATCCAAAACCACATTGTGCATGATTGTCTAATAACTGATGGTACATCATCAATTTTTCTTTATATAATGTAATTTATTGTAATTAAAAAATAAAACAGGTGTGAGTTTGTTGTGACTTATGGAAAGTATATGTAGGGCTTTATACACAGTGTGTACCATTGTAAAGACTAGGTTTATCCCTCACAGCCTTATTTTCATCCAAGAAAAAAAGTCACAAAACCCAAAACACACACAGCCACAATCAGAAATAAAAGAGGTGCATTTTCTGCTCTTAAGGTCCCATTTACCAAGAAACCTACAACTTTACCCCCACCCTTGAATTTATACATTTACTATATCAATGAATAAAGTCAAGTACCGCCCTATAATTTATCACATTCTAAAAGCTGTTTCACTCTGAAATATGTCACAATACATAGATCAGCCAAAACTTTTATTACATGACTTCAAGTTTGCTAAGCAGAGCGTGGACACTTATGAGATGTTGTGAAATCAAAAACCAAAATTTTTTTTTTTTTTTTTTTTACATTTTAATTGACATTGTGTTTTTCTAGTTGCAAAGGTTAAAAACAGGGGTGCCCAAACTCGGTCCTGGTCTTTGGTTTAGCTCCAACTTGCCTCAACACACCTGCCAGGGGGTTTCTAGTATGCTTAGTAAGAGCTTGATTAGCTGGTTCAGGTGTGTCTAATTGGGGCTGGAGCTAAACTCTGTAGGACAGCGGCCCTCCAGGACCGAGTTTGGGCACCCCTGGGTTAAAACAATGTTAAGATACTGACAAACAGTAGTGTTTCCTTGGACTCAGACTCGACTCGGACTCGGCCCTTTGGGACTCGGACTTGAGTCTGACTCAGCCCATTTTGGACTTCTCGGACTCGACTCGGACTCGACTTAGGTGGACTCGAACCCAACACTAGTGGACAGAGCGGGCACATCAGGCGGAATCATCAAACATATTTTAAAGGAAGCCGGCGCCACAGTCCTGACCGGGTGTTTTAGGGAATATATGCATTTATTCACATGCAATTGAAATAGCTATTTATGTAGTGGACTGTCATAATTTTGGCTAATGCAGGACACTACTGAATGATGCACATTAGAGGGATTTAGAAAGCCGGCTGATTAAGAAGTGGGTAGGCTATACGCCTGCACTACACCACTGTAAATAAAAAATTTTGCTCACTATTAATAAGACACCTGATACTGTCGGGAGCGGACCAATTTTGTGAAATTCGCCTAGAAAAGAAGAACAGCACAATGAAGTTGCAACTGTAAAATGCTGTCTGTAAGATGCGCATGGAAGCGTGACTTGATGTGCGACATTGCAGAAAAATGTGTGTTCACAAATGTTAATCTGAGGATGATTGCTGCGTAGTATGGGTGTTTCCTTTTGCCTGAACATTTATCAATTCATCTTTTAAGTGAGTGGCGGGGCAAACTGAAAGTTGATGCCGAAAGTCAGCACTCTCCTACCTTCACAGTTAAAACTGCGACTTTTCTTGTTTGTATTCCTTTGTTGGCATTTTCCACATTTCGTTTTTCTCCCTTAATAACAAATTTGTTCATTCTGATGCTTATTTTTACCGAACTAATGGCTGCTGATGATGACTATTTGAACTGAATTCTGCCAAAGCGCACACTATATGTTCGTTAAAGGTGTAATGAGGCCGTCTGCTCATGTCTGAAAATAATATATGAAAAACAAAATGTTTATATATAAACATTATAGTTTATATTTCTTTAGTACATTTCTTTAATAAATGTAAGTTATTTTGTAATGTGTTCGGCAGGCTGCATTTGGATTCGTGATGGGCCGCGGGTTGAGAACCACTGCAATAGGGTAAAAAAAGACTTACTCATGCAAATAAACTCCTCTGCTGGCTCATGCCGCGCGTCGCTTCCTCTGAGGTACATATAAATCTTACTTCCAGAAACGCGATGCAAGTAGCCGAGATAAACAATAAAGCCAAGTCTTGCTGCTTTGTTTGCGTGATGTGGGTGTTTACATGTCACGCGAAGTCCCACAGGAAAGACTGGACATTGTGTTGGTTTCATACGGATTACTTTATCACAGAATATTTGCTTTTGATTAAACTTACTTTGTTTAAAAGTAGACATATCAAGCTTTCTATAGGTACATCTCTAGTGTCTCTGTGTTGTGTATTCACAGAGTTTCAGTTCATTTTAGTGACATATTGCTAAATGACAATCACAGAGACCAAAGCAGCAGACTGCGCACCCCGTTTATTTTCTTTATTTTATAAAACCACAACATTTAGTTGTTGTTATGAGTGTATACAAATAAAAGTAGATTCAGTTGGTGTATTGCTCTTATCTGTACAATCAAAAATGATGGAGTAACTGAAGTTCCTTTTAGGAGTTATCAGAAAAACTTCCACAAACTTAGATGGCTCTAAGTTTAGATGATTAGATGGGTCAGTCGTACAGCTTGAAAAGGCCTTAGACTTTCGATTAAGTGATAAAATAGAAATAGGGAAAGCTACAGGCACACTGGGTTCCCACTTGTTCTGTAAACATTTGTGAATGTTGCTGCTATCGTAGCGGAGACCCAACACAAATCACTGAGTATTCTGTTCTCGCCAATGCGTTACCGAAGCAAAGGGTTTACAGATAGCGAACAAAGAAAACTCCAGAAAGCAGTCTTGTGACTTTGGTGACTTTACTGGGTCTTTTTAACTGTAAAACTACAAACAAGAGAAAACGAAAATAGAAATGAAGTTTACAATCACATTATTAACATAATCAGTTCGATATCACAGTTCTCTTATGCACATAGTTCCTATTTATGCATGTCTTAAGTATTATACATATGATGAATTCTATTGAATGAGACGTGAGCGAACAACACTAGCGAAATTACCATATTTGTTCTACCGCTAGCCTAGCATGTTTGAAACGGAGATAAGTGTGCATACAACAAAAACATATTAACCTCTAATAAACCATTGTACATATAATTACTGTTTAGTAATAATACAGCACTTACGGACATATATTTCCAAGGTTTCAACGTTTGAATCAGACACTGAGAGACAACGCATGTACATTTCTCCTGACTGCGCGCACTGAGAGAAATCGAAAGTAACTAAACCATATATATAGCGCAGAACCTTAAATGTCCAGTAGGTGGCGAATCAACACAAAGAGATATATACAACGGCACACTCCCCGCCTGGTATAATAACTTTCCATACCACTCTTGATCCTTTTATGGCTTCTCAGGTAGGAGTAGTACCATCTCTGAGACGGGCCTCAGATATACCTTTGCAGATCCTTCCTTAATTATCTTTACCTCTACCTTCCTCACTCTATCATCGCTGCTGGATATGGTTTTCACAATGAGCCCAATAGGCCACTCATTGCGTTTTACATTAGAGTCCTTGAGCAAGACTACATCTCCTTCTTGAAGGTTTCGTTTTTCCTCTGTCCACTTTCTCCGTACTTGCAGTGTTGCAAGATAGTCTCTCCTCCATGCCTTCCAGAAAGCATCAGCCAGACACTGAACCTGTCTCCATTCTTTCTTGTAGAGGTCCTTCACGTCAAAGTCCCCAAGAGGTGCTGGTACAGTACTAGCCTTCTGTGTGAGAAGCATAGAAGGAGACAGCACTTCCAATGTGTCAGGATCAGATGAGATGGGAAGTAAAGGTCTAGCATTCATTATTGCCATGACTTCAGACATGAGAGTGATCAAGATTTCATGGGTAAGACGAGAAAGGCTGTTTTTTAGCAGCAGTCCATCAAGAATGCGTCGTGCAGTGTTGATCATCCTTTCCCAAGCTCCACCCATATGGAAAGAGTGGGGAGCGTTAAATGACCATGTGCAACCTTGCTCCTGCAAGTACTCCTTGAGCTCTGGATCCTCCGTATTGATGTTCAGTTCTCGACAGGTGCCAATGAAATTTGTTCCTCTGTCGGATCTAAAATGTTTTACCGGTCCGCGAACTGCCAAGAACCGTCTGAGAGCATTAATGAAGCTGGAAGTTGACATGGACTCAATGACCTCCAGATGAACAGCCCTTGTATTTAAGCAGGAGAAGATGACAGCCCACCTTTTGCTGTCAGCACTTCCCCCTCTAGTTCGGCGTGATATTATGTTCCATGGACCAAACACATCTAGGCCCACATGGGTGAATGGTGGATCTACGGTCACTCTGTCCATGGGTAGGTCTGACATTCTCTGTTCTTCGAGTCTTCCTCTTAACTTCCTGCAAGTAATACACTGATGAATCACACTATTAATTAGTCTTGTTCCTTTTACGATCCAGAGGCCTGCTGATCGTAGTGCTCCAGCGGTCAGATGTCGTCCTTGGTGCGCAACCCGATCATGGTAGTATCTGACCAATAACGTGGCTACATGTTGATTTGCTGGAATTATCAATGGGTGCTTTTCTTGTTCTGATAGTTCTGCCAACTGCAAGCGGCCTCCTACTCTAATCAGTCCTTCTTTATCCACAAAAGGAGCTAATTTCTTCAGAGAGCTTCCTTGTGAGATTTTTTCTCTTACTCAAACATTTGAGTTCATCTTTATAGTGTTCTTGCTGCACACACTGAATGATGATGGTTTTTGCTTGAGTGAGCTCAGATTGGAGACTTTTCCCACACCAGTGCCAACTTTTGCAATCCACCGTATGTCTCTTTTCAGAAAGTGATTTTGCAACATGGACAAGCCTTGCTATGCTTCTTACAAGAGATCTCCACTCCGAGAAGCGCTCAAATCTGTGTGATCCTAGAGTTTGCTCTGTCACATCAGTGACCAATGTTGTCACTTGAGGGCAGATCTCCTGATCATTCTCTGGCTCCACAAGCTCAAATAACTCACCCTTAGTCGTTTCCCCAAGAAAGGGCTGTTGTAGAAATTCTGGACCAGAAACCCAATTTGTGTGCGGAAGGATGGATGCTGGAATGAACCTAGTACCGATGTCTGCTGGGTTGAGGTCCGAACCAACATGATTCCACTGTTCTGGTTTTGTAGAACTTCTGATTTGTGCCACCCGGTTTGCAACATACACATAGAATCGCCGAGATGTATTGTGGATGTATCCTAACACAATCTTACTGTCAGTATAGAATTTTACTGCAGTCAGGTTTAGATCCAACTCTTCTGTGATCAGTTCTGCTAGCTCAACAGCTAGAACGGCTGCACACAGCTCAAGACATGGCACTGTGTGAGCTGGGTATGGTGCCAACTTTGATTTAGCCATGATAAACCCAACATGACACTGACCATCCACAGTAACCACTCTAAGATATGCAACCGCCGCTATGGCCAATGTGGAAGCATCAGAAAAAATGATCACCTCCCTCTTGGAAGCGGAGGACATAGACACCGGCACATAGGGTCTGTGAATCTGGACTTCTCTGAGATCCGATAAGGAATTTGTCCATGATTTCCATTGGGCCTCCTTCTCCATTGGAAGTGATGTATCCCAGTCCAACTGGTCTGATGACAACTCTCTTACCAAGGCCTTACCCTGCATGGTAACAGGAGCAACAAATCCCAAAGGGTCATAGAGACTGTTAACTGTTGAAAGTATGCCCCGTCGAGTGAATGGTCTTACATCTGGAGATACTTGAAACACGAAACAATCAGTCTCTAAGCTCCAGCTCACTCCTAAGCTTCGTTGGAGAGGTAGAGGATCGACACTTAAATCCAGGTCCTTCAGGTCATTAGCTCTGTCAGATGTAGGAAATGCTTCCATGACTTGATGGTTATTTGAAGAAATCTTGTGAAGCTTGATGTTCGATTCCGGCAACATGTTTTTGGTCTTTTGCAGGAGACCGATGGCTTCGGCTGCACTGGAAACAGAGATCAGGCCATCGTCCACATAAAAATTCCTATAGACAAACTGTTTGGCTTCTCTGCCATACTCCTCTTCTCCTAAATCTGCTGCCCGTCTTATGCCAAAGATTGCCACAGCTGGAGATGGGCTGTTCCCAAAAACATGAACTGTCATTCGGTACTCTGTGATTTCTTTGGAGAGATCATTATCCTTGAACCACAGGAATCTCAGAAAATTTTGGTGATCTTCTCTGACCTTAAAGCAGTAGAACATTTGCTCTACGTCAACCGTGACTGCAACTTTTTCCTTACGGAAACGCATCAGAACCCCAAGTAACTTGTTTTTGAGATCTGGTCCACGAAGAAGAGTGTCGTTCAAAGAGATCCCTTCATACTGAGCACTAGAATCGAAGACGACCCTAATCTTTCCAGGTTTCAAGGGATGGTATACACCAAAAATTGGTAAATACCAGCACTCTTCATCAGGCTGCAATGGCGGAGCAAGCTCAGCGTGTTTGTTGGTGAACATACTTTGCATAAACTCCACAAAGTGTTTTGCCATCTCAGGTTTCCTTTGTAAGGTGCGCCGCAGAATATTGAGACGTTTCACTGCTTGACCTCGGTTGTTCGGCAAAGGGTTGTGAGGTAAATGGAACGGCAAGGGAGCTACCCAGTGGTTTGATTCATTCATGTACATTTCCCTGTTCATTATATCAAGGAAGATGCCATCTTCAACAGACAGTGAAAGCTTATCATCACTGGGAGTCCTTTGAAAAACATTGTCTCCTAGGTGATCTGTACAAGAACTTGTGACTGGACTGCAAGGTAAAGTGGACTGGTATTGATAAAGTGGCGTGCCAAACTGTTCTTTGACCTGAATTCCCTTAAGGCAGGATGAAAAAAAGGATGTGCGTCCATTTTGCAGTATGTTTGTCCTGAAAACATTTGCAGTCTCAGCCTTGTGTACTCCTCCCATACATACTTCTCCCACAATGACCCAGCCTAAGTCAAGACGCTGAGCATATGGCATGTTACCAGGACCATTATACTGTTCTCGAACCTTATGGACACTTAAAATGTCCCTTCCTAAAAGGAGAAGGATCGGAGCACTTGCGTCAAATGGCGGTATCTTGTCAGCCACTGGCCTGAGGTGTTGGGATTTCGTCCGTTTCTTCAGGCAACATATTACATTCTAAGAGCGTTGGAAGTGAGACCTGAGTTTTCCCATCCAGTGAACTAACGATAAAATTGTCCGCTCTTCTTCCCATTGCCTTAGCTGTTCCTGCACATGTGCGTAACGTATAGGGGTACAAGTCTCCATTGATACCAAACAACTTGAAAAAAGCAGACTTTGCTAAGGACCGGTTACTTTGGTCATCCAGAACCACATACATTCTCTTTGCCTTTTCAGGAGAACCAGATGGATAAACGTTAACCAAACAGATTTTCGAGCATGATCTTGGTCTGGGAGCATTACCACAGATTTCTGTGCACTTAGATGTAACTTCCAATGATATTTCTCCTTTAGACTCCCCGCCTTGCTCTTGCTCGGTTACCGGAGCTCCCCCTGTCCAAGGAGCAGGCCCTGGGTGCATTGCAGAGACATGGCGATCACTGTTACACTCCCTACATTTAACAGGGATCTCACACTCTTTTGCTATGTGTCTAGTGGAACCGCAACACCTGAAACAGATAGATAGATCTTTAAGGTATATTTTCCTTTCATCCAGTGGCTTTACTCTAAATCCGCGGCATTTTGACAATGGATGTGGTTTGTTGTGGATTGGGCATTGCTTACTAGGATCCATCATCTTCTGTTCAGGGAGTTGCTTAGTGTTGGAACTTGAAACGGTAGCCAGCACTTCAGTTTTCCTCACTGACACAGGTATTTTGCTCTTGAGCCGTGAAAATTTCTCCTGTTTAGGATGGCTCTGCATAGACAAAGAGAAACTGGGATCATTTCTTATCCTTGCTTGGTCGCAAACAAATTGCACAAAGAAGCCAAATGGTGGGAAAGTGACATGATGATCCTCTTTATACTTGGCTCCATAGGTGATCCACCTTTCCTGCAGGTTAAAGGGAAATTTCTCAATAATGGGATTGACTCCCCGCGCTGTGTCCAAAATTGCTAACCCAGGTAAATGTCCACCTGACTTTGCAGATTCCAATTCCAAAAGCATGTCTCCTAACTCTCTGAGCTTCTGTCCATCTCTGTTATAAATCCTTGGAAACTCTTCCAATTTTCGCAACAGTGCATTCTCAATTACTTCTGGGCTCCCGTAACACTCTTCCAGACGCTGCCAAAGCATATGGACACCTGCTATTGGATAGTGTGCATGGACAGATCTAATGCGTTTGGCTTGTATGGATGACTCTGGGCCGAGCCATTTCGTGAGAAGATCAAGCTCTTCTCTGGCTGTTAAACCAAGCTCCTTTGTAACATCTTGAAAAGAGGATTTCCAGGCCCAGTAGTTCTCAGGACAATCATCAAACTTTATGAGACCAGAACTTACCATCTCTTTTCTCACCATGTAGTTAGCTAAATCATATGTGTATGGCAAACTAACCATGGGCGTTCTAACACTGGGAGTAGGAGACGTTTGTAAAGCAGGACGATATCCATGAACTTCATCTTGCCGGCTATCCATTGTTTCCTGTTTGACTTTGAACTCCATTCCATATGAAGGACATTCACATTGCTGCTGATGTTGTTCAACTGCCTGCTTCTGAACATGTTCCCTGGTACGCTGGGTTTGAACTGAGTCTGCGTCACTGACCAAATTATCTATATTTCCTTCGTCTATGTCGACTGCTGCTTCATAAATTGCTGCTTCGGCAGATGCTGCAGTTGCTTCTTTCTGAGATTGTAACACAAATAGATCTGCTTCCACCTCTGCTTTTTTCCTCATCATAGCTGCCTCTTTTTCTGCATAAGATGCTTTAGCTCTTGCTGCTTCTGCTTTAGCTCTCGCACGGGTCGCTGCCACACTGGCCGATGACCTACTTGATCTTCGAGATGACTTTGAGCTAGAAGCTTGCGATCTAATTTCAAAGGCTTGGGACGCATCTTTTTCTTCACTGTGTGGCTCCATACTTCCCTATATTCTGATGATCCTTTACAATGCAATGTAACAATAGAAGTGCGATTCTGTTGTCTTCACCCGCTGTGTCAATGTCCTTTTACTATTCTGTTTGGTTTACAGATAGCGAACAAAGAAAACTCCAGAAAGCAGTCTTGTGACTTTGGTGACTTTACTGGGTCTTTTTAACTGTAAAACTACAAACAAGAGAAAACGAAAATAGAAATGAAGTTTACAATCACATTATTAACATAATCAGTTCGATATTACAGTTCTCTTATGCACATAGTTCCTATTTATGCATGTCTTAAGTATTATACATATGATGAATTCTATTGAATGAGACGTGAGCGAACAACACTAGCGAAATTACCATATTTGTTCTACCGCTAGCCTAGCATGTTTGAAACGGAGATAAGTGTGCATACAACAAAAACATATTAACCTCTAATAAACCATTGTACATATAATTACTGTTTAGTAATAATACAGCACTTACGGACATATATTTCCAAGGTTTCAACGTTTGAATCAGACACTGAGAGACAACGCATGTACATTTCTCCTGACTGCGCGCACTGAGAGAAATCGAAAGTAACTAAACCATATATATAGCGCAGTACCTTAAATGTCCAGTAGGTGGCGAATCAACACAAAGAGATATATACAACGGCACACTGAGAGCTGCTATCAGTTGTTTTTTGTTCACCTACAGCAGATGGATAAGGGTTGTGGCATTGTGGCAGTGGCCACAATGCATGGTGTTATCAATGTCCTTGTGGGATGCATCAACCACATGATGACTTGGAGGCTGATATGAAGTCCTGTGGTCACCCATACTCTATCCAGGTGTGTGTGTGTGCCATTCAAGTTGAGTGGATTAGCACACACTACTGAGGAATGAAGGAGGGAGAAGTAGAGATTGTCCTTTAACACTCATGCACAAAGTTTGTTTGGATGGAGGCCATCCAGTTTAAATAGTTGTCTATGGCCCCAGAAAAAATTGAAGTTGTCAATGAAGTTGACTCCTTTTAAACTGCATGTTCTTTGTAGCCATGTATTCAGCCCAAGCAACTGTGAAAACATGTCAGTTCCCCTTGCTGGGAGTGGTCTACTGATGGATGATTGAACTTTAAAAGTGTTTGAAGTGAAAAAAACTTTGAAGTGTTTCAAGGAGTTCACTGAAATTTTTCTTAAGGAGTTCTGACTGCTCTTTCCGAATATCATTCTTCCCCACGTGGATGATGATTCAATTTGCACTCTTGTGCTTCATTAGAATGTTCTGAAGTTCCTTGTTCACATCAGAGATGGTTGCTTGAGGAAAGCAGCATGTTTTAGTCCCGCTACTGATGTTTCTGAATGGAGTCACCCACTATGATTCCTGGGCTTAGCTGCGCTTTGAGCTGAATGCTGCCATCTGCTTAACCTTGAGCGCCTGTTAGTAGCGATGTTAGCTGTTGGCTGATATGATCCACGTTTAGTCACATTTGGGGATTCCTCACCCACATTTATTAATGCTTCAAATCTGTTCCCAGGCTGTATATGTGGTGGTAGAATAAGTGTGTTTTCAACCTTTGTCATAGCCTTATCTGATGTAGAGGATGCTATGGCAGCAATGTGAGATACTCGTTATAATCTTATGTCTCGAGTGCCTTTGGGTCTCGCTCCCTGTTTGTGCCAACTTGATCAGTTTTGGCTTGTTCCTCTACACTTGGTATTAAACTGTTGAGCCATTATTTAAACTTTGTTTTATCTGTACTGTATTTATTTGATTTATATAACTTTGAATGCTCTAGAAATAGTACAGCATTACCACAAAGAAATGGTTATTAACAATAGTGAGGTAGATTAAAAAAAAAAAAAAAAAAGTAGAATTCTAGCAATCAGCCTAATAAAATATAACACTGTCCCCAAATAATGATCTGCAATCGTAGATATTAAAAACAATCAATACATACCCATGATGCAACAACAGGTGCAAGATGTATGCAGATATCACAGTATTAGCTTCAGATACAATGAACATGCTGCTCTCTGTGCCATGCTTGCTTCCTTTCTGATTAATGGTCACATGGTATGACTCCTTACTGAAACTTAAGATTCTTAAAGGGCCACATCCAAATAAAAGGAAACAGAGATTAGCTTCAAAAATTAAAACAAGACTTGTAACAAATTAAGTTGTAAGAAAACATTCCCAGTGTTAAACAAACACTGCTCAGTTTTCGTATGGTCCTAAACTAAAGAGAGTAAATGATAGGATAAGATAATAAGATAAGATAAGATAAGATAAGATCAATATATCACCAAATGATGATTAAACAACTCCAAAAACAGCATTACCTTATTCACTTATTACAAACCAGTTTGGCTTTATTTTTTTTATATGGTACATGTAAAAAGGTTGCTGAAGTCTGTTACCATTATGGGGATTAGAATTCCTTTTAACTGGGCACTTGGCCATTGACTTTGGTTGAATTAACTCTGTTTCATTAAATGTTGAAAGTGCATGCTATCACTATTTTCAACAGCAGTCCTGACTGCACTGAAATACCTTTTACTATGTGGTCTATTTGAAATAATAGACTGACAGCTGGATTTGGACATGTGTGACTTCCCAAATAAGTATGAACATCTTTGAAAACAACAACTTTTCGTTTTGAACTTTCATTGCCAAGTTGTTATTAACTGTCCCATTAACAGGGCTCTTCTCATAACCCCCTGTTATACAACAAACTGCTTATAATTAAGCTTCTATTAGACATTTTTGGTTTTCATATCTCTAAATGTTTTTGTTATGCAATGTACACAAGCCTTTTTTAACTGATTTGTGTACAGATCTTATGAAACGAGAGACAATTCATTTGATGCTTTGAAACGTTTTACCAGTTTACCAAAGACATTGATTAATAATGCAATCATAACCAAAGCAAGTAAAATTTTCAGTTCTAGTTTCAGCTGATAAAGCAAAAGAAACGACAAAGTTATCATATAATTTAATAAATCGTGTTTTAACTTTATATTGTTTTCCCTTTACATCATTAATGTGTAAAATAGAGAAATATGCAAGCAAAAACTATGTTTGTCCCCAAAACACTGCTTACATACAAACAGCTGGCCTACTGATGCTAACCCTGCAAGACCATGTTGGTGAACCAGCATCACCAGCTCCATTTTGCTTGAGAGCAGCTTGAATATGCTGGTCCACCAGCTAGACCAGCACTATACTAGCATAAACCAGCCTGGACCAGCAATATACCAGCACTAAACCAGCACAAACCAGCCTGGAACAGCTTGGAATCCATGCTGGTTTATGCTGGATTTTTCAGCAGTAAAAGAGTCTTCTTTTTCATAGCATCATTCCAGTCCCAAAAAGCTTTTAGTTTTACTAGTGATAAACTGTTTTTAGTTTTTAGCGATGAACTGACTTTATCTGAAAATGGAGTCTTTACTATTGTCCTGTTGTATTATTGATACTCGATTTCCCTATGTAATACCAGTGTTGGGGAGTAACTAGTTACATATAATGGAATTACGTAATTTAATTACAAAATAAATGTAATTGTAATTAGTTGCAGTTACTGAGAAAAAATATGTAATTAAATTACATTTACTTTTGAAAAATGCCAGTGATTACAAAGGGGATTACATCTGAATTTTTTCACCCACCCACCCCCACTTACAGATTTAATTGACTTCTTTTAAATTGCATTGACTGCTCTAAAATGAGACACCAATTCTTAAGGAGTTTAGGACACAGAACAGGACACATGCTTATTCGATAACTATGCAAACATTTGATTTCAAACCCAGTATCATAGCTATTAAAGTATTTCTTGTTATGATGTTATTTATGTTATGATCTTGTTATGACATATTGCGCAACTGCGCTCACGGTGACCTGAGTTTGATTCCCGTCTCGAGGTCCTTTGCTGATCCCGCTCCCCTCTCTCCTCCTAGCTCTTTCCTGTCATCTCTCCACTGTCCTATAACAATAAAAGGCATAAAAAGCCCCAAAATATAAGTTAAAAAAAAAAAAAAAGTCTAAATTTGTGGTGGCTGTGCTTTAAATTAAATTATTACACAGCTCAGACTCTTTCGGGACAACTTAAGTCAGTGCTGTAAGCTTGATAATTTTTCTTGGCGGAAGCTTTGTGTTTGGTTAGCTAATAAAATATTAAACCTTAATTCAGTATTATGTGGACAATTTCTTAAGTCTGTCATCCTGGTATCGTGGACTTGCTCTGTTGTTTCATACAAATGCAGTAATAGATTTGTACACTGTAATGGATTATAAGATAACTAACAAACTAGTTAATTATTTATGTGGTGAAATGTTGTGTAAGAAAAGTGGTATGACTGCACTGTATCCCTAAAATGTCTAGTTTGAACTTGCCGCTTGCTAGCAACTGATTTCTCTATGGAAGCTTTGCGTTCAAATATTTCAACTCAGATCAGTGTTTCGTGTCTAATTATTTTGACAAGCAAAAAACTAAATAATCTATCAAGCAGCTGTGTAATAAGTGAGATAATGTACATTCAGCCAGTTGTTATCACAAAATAAAGATGTATATGTGACCCTGGACCACAAAACCAGTCTTAAGTCACTGGGGTATATTTGTAGCAATAGCCAAAAATACATTGTATGGGTCAAAATTATAGATTTTTCTTTTATGCCAAAAATCATTAGGAAATGAAGTAAAGATCATGTTCCATGAAGATATTTTGTAATTTTCCTACTGTAAATAAATCAAAACTTAATTTTTGATTAGTAATATGCTTTGCAAAGAACTTAATTTGGAAAACTTTAAAGGCAATTTTCTCAATATTTAGATTTTTTTTGCACCCTCAGATTCCACATAGGAATAGCTGCATCTCTGACAAATATTGTTCTGTCCTAACAATCCATACATTGATGGCATATTTATTTATTTAGCTTTCAGATGATGTATAAAGCTCAATTTTGAAAAATTTACACTTATGACTGGTTTTGTGGTCCAGGGTCACATTTTATCCCTTACTTATTATAATCTTAATTCAAGTGATAAAGGATTTTGAAAATCTGACAGTAATCAGTGTTGAACGCTACTGTAAAGTTAACTCAGCCTGGTTTAAATGTTTCAAAATGATTAACAGTTGAAAATATTAGAAATTTAGAAAAGTAATCACAAAGTAATTAAAAATAATAAGTTACATTACTTTAATAAAGTAATTGAAAAGTTACACTACTTATTACATTTTAAATCAAGTAACTTGTAATCTGTAACCTATTACATTTCCAAAGTAACCTTCCCAACACTGATTATAAGGACGTTCTTAATGTATTATAATGTATGCATAATGCCTTATAAACATTATAATGTGTTATATAATCATCTGATAAATAATCATAAAAACAGTTACAATGCATTATAATACTTACCTATTTGTGCGTATAACTATTAAGAGTGTGATGATTTATAACACACAATGAACATCTTATCTACTTAAGCTATAATGGGTTATATGTCCTACAGTTTCATGTTTTACTTTCTTGACATTGTTTACTTCAGATCTGCACAGTATCATACGTCTTATGAGTGGTCTTTAACTGCTTAAAGTAAAGTGATGAAAACAAAGTCTTCTTTTAAACATAAAAGCTTTATAATGTGGTATTAATATTTATAAGTGGTCTTTGTCTACTTTAAGTAAAGTGACAAAAAATAGGTATACTTATAAACATCCATAAGATATCATAAATGGGTTATGCTTTGAACTTTATTTTTTATTTGCTGTGAATATTTAAATTCCAATATAAAATGTGCTTCATTATGTAAAATCAACAAAACAATACTGTATTGTTTAACATGTAAAGGCTTTCCAGTGAGCTTACTTTATGTAGGTCACAGTAAAATTTGCATTAACATAATAGGAAACACTCAAATAGAAACAAAGTAACAGCTCGCCTAAAGGCTAGGCAACGAAAATGTAAAACTGTTTTTCTGTCTCTCTGATTTGTGTTATAAGAATATGCGAAGTCACAAAATGCTTAGCAAAGCAAAAGACATGAGCGAAACCATGGTGTTTGCTGGAACGGCAAGTGAAACCAAACAAAGAAACAGGCCACTCTAATTACATAACTCAGACAGCCCTGTTTACATCTCCTAAAGGTACCACCGAATTAAGAGAAAATTAAAGGGAATTTAAGATAGGTATCAGAATCTGTCTATTTCTACACAACAGAACAGTTTAACCTCCTGGGGTCACAAAATAAACAAAAGAAACAAATAAATCAAGCAATAGGCAATAGCTCTCCGTCTGCTTTCATTTGAGTAATTTTTTATTTAATTTCTGTGGTCAGTGCAGAACGACATCTACCAGTAAATGTGCTCAGTGTCTCTGTTTTATCGTTCCACTGGCCCATGGACTTCAAAACATCAGGTGCGACAAGGTGCAGCTCTGCAACAATTGCAGTTCTTGCAATTGTGTTTCTGTCCACTCCAATAGCATCAAATGCAGCTTTCATGGATTTCCCCTTCTTGAAGGCTTCTAGAGTGTCAAGGTATCTGCGAATGATGCCTCTGGTGTTCCTCACTGAATAAAGAGAAACAGTTTTGAGATATTGAGCTTTAAAGTTTTTGCATTCCACAGACCTTTGTAGATAGAACCTTTTTATTTTTTAAATAAAAAGTCCCAAAATGTACACAACTTTAAAAAAACATTATATAATGTTAATAAGTTGTTACAGAATAAGAATATGTGAATAACTTAATTTTGACAAAAATGTCAGATAGAACCTTATAATTCCAAAGCGGCAATTTATCCACAATGTAAGTTACTGCGTACACAGTTGTGTTCAGCAGCATCTGCTGCAGGTAGTGCAAATTTTTTGTGCTTATGTTTTCTCTTCTTCATCTTGACCTCTTCAAGGGAGGAGTCTGAAAGGCTTGAAGACTCATCAGAATCAATGACCTCCTCTGAACTAGAGATGGCAATCCATGGAGATTTCTTTGATGCTTTTCGGCCTACATAATATAATACAGGTTACTTGTTACATTTAGATTTGCATCCATGCATGTATATTCTTTTTCCCTGCTTAGCCAACCACCGTTCGAACTCTAAGTAATTTTAACTCAAATCATTGGGTCTCATTCACTAATAATTGCATGGATTATTTTGTATTTGTACGCACAGGCCCCAAACTACAGACCTCTCATGAGATAGCTGTACATAAGCGTATACCCGCATTATTGAGAAACCTTGAGCTGAACATAACACAGCTTTTCTTACTCTTTCACTGTATATGATGAAATGTAGCCTATATGATGAAATGTATTTAAGATTAAATAAGTTTGTGTTATTTGACAATTATATAATTTTATATATGGATTGTATATTACAATTTATTAGTAAGTATTATTATTTTATTAAATTATTATTAATTTGGGGTTGACCGCCGTGTTCCTCCGGGCTGCCGCGGCGACCAGGCCGGGGGTCGGATTCCCGCCTTCCCTGGTCGTTCGCGGTCAGATGATTGGTTCTCAGCGACGACAAAACTACGTGTTCGGCTTTTCCCCCGTGCCCTCCTCGTGAGTGGGGGTGGCGGGAAGCATGTTGACGCCCTCTGGTGGAGTGTGCAGTTGCGGTGCGCTCGTGCACGCAATATGCCGCCACCTGGAGGGTGGTCCGTGTTTCCTCTTGGCTTGTTAGCGCTGCCAGCCTTGGCTATAAAGTGGGGCTCACAGTGCTGCAGGCCATGCCACCTCCGCCCTGCACGTGGTGGGGGTGGCGTGGAGCACGTTGACGCCCTCTGGTGGAGTGTGCGGTTGTGGTGCACTCGTGCATGCAATACGCCGCCACCTGGTGGGCTGCCCATGTTCCCTCCTGGCTTGTAAGCACTGCCAGCCTTGGCTGTAAGCGAGGCTCACAGTGCTGCAGGCCATGCCACCTCTGCTCTGCACGCCATGGCTATATATGATGCTCCTGCATGATTTTGTCGTGCACGAGGAGAGTTCTGACTTGAGGTTGAAGCAGGAACTGCATACGGTGATCGCAAGGTCTCGGTGCAGATGGGGAATGCTGTCTCCAAGCAGAGGTTGGCTCATTGGGTGGTTGATGCTATCACCCTGGCTTACCAGTGTCAGGGTGAGCCGTGCCCCCGGGAGTTCGAGCCCACTCCACCCGGAGTGTTGCCTCCTCCTATGCATTGGTGCACAGGGAACGAGGGTTACAGATGTAACCGAGACGTTTTTGTTTCGACCCTGCCTGTTTTCACTATGTCTCTGTCTCGTCCTATGAATAAAAGCTTGCATTTGGATCCGCTCGCCTCTCGTCTCACTCCCCACGTTACAGCTGAATCGTGATATATTCTTAAAATCGTTCATACAAACATTTCATGCACAAATTTGTGTGCACGTATGCTTAGTGAATGAGACCCAGTGTTTTGTGTTCATGTATTTATTAAGCAGATAATAGCCGATAGAGCAGTTCATGGTTAATGTCTAGTAATCACTATTAAAAAGAATAAGTATACCTGGTTTCCTTTCTTTATTTTTCTTTATCAGTTCCCTGATAAAGCTATCTTTCTTAACCAGCTCCTCTTGAAGGAACTGTTTATCATTCTTAAGAATTCCAATGGTTTCGTCTCTCAGGTCCCCCAGCTTGAAGCTGTATTTTAAGTGTTGCAACCTCATGTGTATAAGTTGGAGCAGGTGGATCTGAAAATTCACAAAAATGTTACACACCATACAGCTGTTAGTTCTGTCCCTTTAATTAGATTGGCCAAACATCAGTTCCAGAATGCAGATATTAAGGGCCAGTTGCATAAATTTAGCATTTATGTTAAGACTTAAGTGTCTTAACTACTAGTTTGTCCAACTAGCAGTTAACCAAAGGGTAATCAGTCTTATTTTTTGGATTCAACTTAGACTAATTTACATTTTTTCTGTAACTGAATTTAAAAAATATGACCAGTCTTAAAGAAAAAAATAGCTGACTAACTTTTTAAGACTAGTCTACATTTTTATGCAACCGGCCCTACATCAATGAAATATTAAGTAATGTAAAATGTAAAAAAAAAAAATATATATATATATATATATATATGTGTGTGTGTGTGTGTGTGTGTGTGTGTGTGTATATATATATATATTAAGAAATATAAGTAATTAATTAATTTCAATATTATTATCCAAATTACTTTTTTTCCACCTAGATAAAAAGACTGCATATTATATTAAATTAAAAGGTTATATCTAAAATCTTCAGTATATACATATTTTTGATTTTGTTAACAGATAAATGAGAAAAAAAAAAAAAAAAAAAACCAGTGCGACAAGCAACGTTAGTAGCATATGCTAAGTTTCAGTTAATTTTTGTCACATGCTTAATTTGTTCACAGAAAAGAAACTGAACTGTATAAGGCGACATTAAATTTGTTTTCTTTATAAAAACACAATGTTTTGTTTTCATTGTGAGTGTACACAAATAAAAGCAGACCTTTACAGTGATGCATAATTAATTTCTATGACAATAGATGGGAGTAGTTTAAGTTCTCCTGTATTAGATTACCATACAATTTTTCAGCTTGTCTTTGCAGAAAGTAGGCTTCCTTGCAACTTGTCATGATAAGATTTCAAATCAACTGCTAGTTTACCACAAATGCCTAGGTTTGTGAAGGCTTTAAATAGAAAGTAGGGTCTATCACAAAACCTAGAGAGCTGCACTGCTTTCACCTACTTTATCAAAATACGTTTGCATCATAATATAGCAACAGATAAAAGCTGTCTACACATGGAAATAGAACAGGGAATTTTTTACCGTTTTCTTTTGTTTTCACATCAAGTTTTCATCCAGTATAGACAATATCACTGATTATAATGGGTTCGATTGTCTTTTGATGCGTTGCGCCATTCATTATTAAAGGTCCACTCTTTTTTTGTTTTCATTAAAACAAGTTTAAATCATAAAAGAATATCACTTAAGAAATAAAATATAATATACACTTTCATGACATTAAAATCTTATCAGATATGAAAACATATGACCCAGATAAATAATAGCACTATTTATATACTGAACTAAAAACAGCAAAACTAATATGGCAATATGCTTTTTCAAATATAACCTGTATGTCAGTAACTGCCCTTATTTGATTGTTTACATACTGTGTACATGTTGCTAGACCATGTCAATTTATGTCCAGCTCAAAATCACTGACTCCTTTTGCCATGGAATAAATTATAATTATACAAAGAACAGAACATTCACGTAAATGTTTTCTGTCCACCATATTGTTTAAAAAGTTTTGTTAACAGTGCATTCTGGGATTGCCTACCTAAAACAGACATGTAACATTTATGTTTTTTTTTTACTAAGGTCTGTATACGGGCAGTTAAGAAACACCTAAGACAAATGAAGGTTGGAGGTCGTCACTGCTTTGTCCTCATAGATGAGAGCAAATTTTCACATAAGAGAAAGGTACTGCAAATTCACCAGACATCAGTAAGTCTGTTGTAGTGGCAACTTGCAAGAATATTTAGAAGATTTAGGTTGCAACCCTTGTACAGTTGTACATCTGGGGTGCGTTTCCCGTACAATGACGTAACTCGCTGGTTAACCTCCATAGTATGATGCATTGTTGTGGAAACGAACTAGCTAGTCACGACTGTTTCCCGAACAAGGTCGCAGCTCCGTCGTTTGAACCACATTAGTTAATCAATGTAGGGCTGTTGTTAATGATGTCACCGAGTAATAATTTATGCTATTTAACTTACTAGAAATCTCTAAAATGCAGCTATATTAAACATGGCACCGGGTGACTAATTTACTATCTTTTGTTCTGTGTCATTTCACTTTAACTGATGTTTGATTCATTGTGGGCTCATTGTGGGTAGATATTTATGCGCATGCACAGTATGCAAAAAACGTCGCTTGCATTTATATTTAGATCGAGTGAAAGATATAGATTGTACTGCATGTTAGCTCACTTATTGTGCCCAAAAGCATCATTTATTAAGCCCATATGTCTTACTAACAAGGAACTATGCTTCTAAGGTCAAGAGCTGTAGTTCCAACCATGTAAGTTTGTGACGCTGTTTGCGAATGTTCGTTTGAACTATGGTTTCAGGAAACACTGAATCGTTGAACTATGTTGGTAATGACCGAACTCGCAACCATAGTTGGCTAACGATGCTTTTGGGAAACGCACCCCAGGACAGTGTGTTAAACAATATACAGCATGATCTTACTCAACAATGAAGATTAGGTGTATGTGTAATAAAACTGTGTAGTACGGATTTCTACCATTTTTTACAGTACAACCGTGGCAGATTTGGTGCTGCTTGGCGACGCAACAAAAAATGGGTTTTAGGCATACTAGAAGTTGAGCAGGAAAGAAGAAAGCCCATTCTCAAAGTGGTAAGAAGACGGTCAAAGAATGATCTCTTGCCAACAATTACGAAACATGTCCGGAGAGGCTCCAGCATAGTTACTGATGAATGGCGAGCTTATCGCAGGGCTCTGACACAGGCAGGCTATGACCATCACACAGTGTGCCACAAGAGGAATTTCGTTGATCCAGTAACCAGAGCCCATACACAACATTTAGAACGTGCATGGAAGACGTACAAAATGGATATATGGCGCCACCGTGGCAACAGGACAACTAAACTTTTGAAAGAGCACCTCAAGGTCATTGTATGGGAATACTGGCTTGCCAGAAACCATCCCTCACACATTCTTGGCCGCCTTATACATGACATTAGAAAATACAACTTACATGAATGTGGTTAACCAGACTGTAAAGAACCATGTTTTTGTGCTCCTCAAACTGTTTATAAGTCTTTATATTGGATAATTAAATGTATATGGTAAAACCTTGTAATTTTGCAGTTTTAATTATTAAAAAATGATTGGCATTGGCAATATATTGTTTCTTTGTATTTTTCCACATAACTTTGATGTTGCCTTCTTATAATCACTTCATGATACATTATGGCAGTTTAAAATGAAGAGTTAATTTTTGTCACTTTACTTAAAGCAGACAAAGACCACTTATAAATATTAATACCACATTATAAAGCTTTTAAGATGTTTAAAAGAAGTCTTTGTTTTCATCACTTTACTTTAAGCAGTTAAAGACCACTCATAAGATGTGTGATACTGTGCAGATCTGAAGTAAACAAAGTAAAACATGAAACTATAGGATATATAACCCATTATAGCTTAAGTAGATAAGATGTTCATTGTGTTATAAATCATCACAACACATTATAATGTTGTTTATAAGGCATTATGCATGCATTATAATACATTAGGAATGTCCTTATAATGCATTGTAAATGCAGTCTTCATTTGGTGTTATAATGTATTGTACTCCTAAAAGTTATAAGCACAAATAGGTCAGTATTATAATGCATTGTAACTGTTTTTATGATTATTAATTAGATGATACAACACATCATAATGGTGTTTGTAAGGCATTACATTTGCACTATAACGCATTAATAATACCCGTATGAAGGATTATAAATGTAGGCTTCATCTGGTGTTATAATGGATTGTACTCATCAAACTTATAAGCACAAAAAGGTAAGTATTATAAAGTATTGTAACTGTTGTTATGATTATTTATAAAATCATATAACATATTATAATGTTTATAAGGCATTACGTGTGCACTATAACGCATTAATAATACCCGTATGAAGGATTATAAATGTAGGCTTCATCTGGTGTTATAATGGATTGTACTCATCAAACTTATAAGCACAAAAAGGAAGTATTATAAAGTATTGTAACTGTTGTTATGATTATTTATAAAATCATATAACATATTATAATGTTGTTTATAAGGCATTATGCATGTATTATAATGCATTAAGAATGTCCTTATAATGCATTATAAATACAGGCTTCATAGAAAGTGTTACCAGTAATGTGTTACTTTAATTTTTGCGTTACTTTTTAAATCTGAATAGGGTTTGCTTGTTTGTTTTAAATATAAAAAGTTTTATTTTTGGCAAATGTAAAAGCCTTTACACACCAAAAGCCTCAGGCTTTGAGAAAAGTAAATTTACGTCTGTACAGTAGACCGTAGAAGAAAAAAATGTCAACTCTTCAGCAATAAAAAAAGGAAAATAAATGTTAGATTACCTTGAGTAATTTTTGCTTATTAGTATGGTTGAATTGGATCATTGAAGGTCGGCAGCAAAGACATTGGTTAATAAAATGGGATTAAATGCATAAAGGATATTTGTATGATTTAACATATATTCTGAGTTGAAAATTGTTAATGTTAACAACATCAGCATTGCGTGAATTTTCCTCTAAACCACTAGATGGCACAAAAACATGGCGTAGCACTTTCCATAACATCTGCTTTTCAACATACACGTGCAAATTTGTCTGATCCTTAACGGTATCGTGGGCAACAGAGCAAAGTTGATTCTGTGTTTACTTGATCTAATATTTGATGTTTTTAAAAAATGTTGTAGATTTAAGTAGCAAATGAGAACTGCTAAAATTCTTAAATATATGTTGAGCCAAAGGTCTTCTTAATGATTTTCAGTTTTGTTTAAGATAATTAAAACAGCAGTTTTTAAATAACAAAAGAATATGTAAAAGTATGGTATTTGGGGTAAAAAGCACCCCTGCTGTTGGGGCAAAAACATATTTAAAACATGATAATAATCATATCATATCATTTGTTGTTACTACTGTAAATCTATATTAAATTACTACAGTATCTCCCTCAATGCTTACAGAATCTTTACATTTTAAAATGATTTTGTTTCTGTATTTTAAAATATATATTTTATATTAACATATTTTAATGACAGTATATTTATTGAACATTAATGAAATTAATAATTTTAGCAAAATAAGCATAAAATAGTACAAACTTTGTAAAATGATTGTTTTGAACATGTATTAACTCGTATTAAAACCCTAAACAATTTTATAGCTATATAGATATTTTATCTAAAGTATTTGTATCAATACTGTGTGCCTGTTACACCATGCTCGTGAGCCACCTCATACATTTATAAGATTTTTAAACAAAATAAATGACTTGTATGATTTATTTTCACATAAAATCTGTTGCTCCATAAATGTTTAATACAAACGTATATATTTTTCTACAATCATACACTTTGGGTGCAGTGAAAAGCACATTTTTTTTCCTCTAGCCCCACTGTACCCTATATAATGTGTAGCGTGTAGATTTCTGCTGTCTAATATCTAATTGTCATATCATTAAAATTTCATATGACGAAAATGGTTCTTTTAACCCAAAAACAAATTAAAGTTCCTTAGAACTGGTTCTCCTTAAAAAATACAAATTTTGTGCAATCCCACATATCTGGCCAATCTCACATATACCAGCCGAAATGTCCTCACTTTAAGACTGTCTTGTATAAGTCTCTCTCTTTCTCTCTCTCTCTCACACACACACACACACACACACACACACACACACAGTCTGGTTTATTATCCTTGTGGGGACTCTCCATAGGTGCAATGGTTTTTATACTCTCCACACTGTATTTTCTATCCCCTTACCCTAACCCTACCCCTAAACCTAACCCTTACAGAAAACTTTCTGCATTTTTACTTTCTCAAAAAAACTCATTCTGTATGATTTATAAGCTTTTGTACCCATGGGGACCTCAAGCCAGTCCCCACAATGTCAAAAATTTCAGGTTTTACTATCCTTGTGGGGACATTTGGTCCCCACAATGTAGCAAAAACAAGTACACATACACACACACACACACACACACACACACACACAGGCATTCCTATCATTATGGGGACCTTCCATAGACATTACAGTTTTTATACTGTACAGACTGTATCTTCTGTGCCCTTACCTTAACCCTACACTCTTGAAAATACGGGTTCCAAAAGGGTGTTTCTGCAGTGATGCCACAGAAGAACTTTTCAGTGAACAGTTCCTAAAATAACCATTTTGAAGAACATTTAAAAATCTAAAGAACCTTTTTTGACTATAAAGAATCTTTTCTGCATTTAAAAAGTTCCATGGATATTCAAGATTCGTCATAGAACCATTTGTGCCAATAAAGAGCATTTATTTTAAGAGTGTACACCAAATCCTAACCCTCACAGGACAAAATAAAAATAAAATTCTGTATGCTTTGTCCCCAAAAAGTAAAAAATGACTGATATTACTATCTTTGTGGGTACGTTTGGTCCCCATTATGAAGTTAATACCAGTACACACACACACACACACACACACACACACACACACACACACACACACGCATATCTTGTCTATTTTAGCGAGTTTACAGCGACATCTAGTGACAAACAGAGTAGACACTTCATTCATTACATCACCATTCAGTATTTTTTTAAAAATTGATGGTATGAATGAATGAGTAAAAAAAATTTTATTAATGAAGTAAAAACCCTGATATTCTCAGTCAATAGTGAGGCATGTTGTCACACTTAAACCTTTTCCATCATTTTTATATAAATAAATTAAAACACCCGAAAAAATAAAATGTGATAACTTACCCCAAAAATACATTATGAAAATACTTTTGTCCTGCAAACACAGTTCACTAAGTTTAGTCTGATTTTTGTGTTCACTTGTTATGCAACAGCTGTAACAAAAATTGTGATATTAATATCAGTGTTTGAGGTAAATTTCACACACACACACGTTGTGTTTCCATGTTTTATAGGGACATTCCATAGGCGTAATGGTTTTTATACTGTACAAACCGTATTTTCTATCGCCCTAACCCTACTCTATACCTAAACCTAGCCCTCACAGGAGTGCACACTTTTACTTTCTCAAAAAAATTCATTCTGCATGATTTATATGCTTGTTTCCCATGGGGACCTAAAAATGTCCCCACAAGGTCCAAATTTACTGGTATTACTATCTTTGTGGGGATATTTGGTCCCCATAACATGATAAATACCAGGTACACACACACACATACACATTGTGTTTACCATTACACCTATGGAATGTCCCTATAAAACATGGAAACACAACGTGTGTGTGTAAAATTTACATCAAACACTGATATTAATATCATAATTTTTGTTATAGCTGTGGAATGTTTTACAGGGACATTCCATAGGCGTAATGGTTTTTATGCTGTACAAACCCTATTTTCTATCGCCATACACCTAAACCTAGCCCTCACAGGAGACTGTGCTCACTTTCACTTTCTCAAAAAAACTAATTCTGCATGATTTATAAGCCTGTTTCCTCATGGGGACATAAAAAAAAATCCCCACAAGGTCAAAATTTACTGGTATTACTATACTTGTGGACACACACACACACATGTTTGTTTTTGTGAATTGTGGGGACTTTCCATAGACTTCTATAGTTTTTATACTGACCAAACGATATTGTCTATCCCCTAACCCAACCCTAACCCTAAACCTAGCCCTCACAGAAAACATGTTTGCATCGTTACACTTTCAGATAAACATCATTTACTATTTTTAATAATTTTTTAACATTGTGGGGACCGCAGGCCGGTCCCCACAATGTCAAAAATTTCAGGTTTTACTATCCTTGTGGGGACATTTGGTCCCCACAATGTAGCAAAAACAAGTACACACACACACACACACACACACACACACACACACACACACACCTACATACACAAACCCCCTTTTGAACTAGGTGTTTAAAACTTACAGTTAATATCTCTACAAATAACTACGGAGCCATTTATCAAACATGATATCAATCAAATGTTTTATTAGAGCTATAATCGCATGCCAGTAGGGGGCGATATGGTTCCCTCTGAACGCATTCCCAAAACCAGACACTAACACCGTCTTCAGGTGGAGTCAAAAATAACACAAGTATGAGGTTAAGTGCACACTTTTGCTGGTTAACATGACCCCGTTAGCCTCTGCTGGAAGATAATGATGCTTAACAAGAACAAATGTCATTTCCTTTAAACAGCAAAGCCATTCACTGACTGAGGTGAGGTTTTAGAGCTACTGCTGATCTGAAATGATAGAAAATCACTAGTCGTAATGATAAGACAATGTTAAATAATGTATTTTAAATTACATATCTCATTGCCAAGGCTAAAAATGGTCCAGTTAAATAGTTGCACAAACATTTGTAAACATAAGTGCTATTAAAATGCTATTTACAGCATGAATTAGTAGAAACATTAAAATGTAATCTGAGATACAATTACGACAGAACACAGGAGCATTTTGTGCATAGTTTATCGAATAAAATAAACATAGTCAAAGCAACAACAGACTCTTAAAACCATCTTTTAATGTGAATTCATGTAACTCTTATATTTCTGATAATACTTTGTCCTGTCTGAAAGATTACACAAGAGATCTCTGTCTAGCTGAATACATCACAACGGGAGGAACACCATACTGACATCTTCCCACATCTAAATAATCAACACCACAAGAACAACTGAACCATCAAACAGAGCTGTTCATCTTCTGGGTTTGACCACATTCTAGCCTATTTACTGGAAATGCATGAGTGTTTAAAATGCTGGCCAAAAATATTCTACCAACCGTCACATACAACAAAGAAAAACATACGCTGCAATGCCATAGAATATAGTATAAATGCATAGAAAAACATACATTTGTACAGTAGGATTTCTAATAAGATTTACAGTAGGATATAGATATATTTCCTTCATGATGAGTGAAAAAATCCTTAGTTAAATGCTTCCATGCTGTAACACAATAAAATGTGAAAATGAGAGTTGGATTTTATTGGCACCTTATATATATTATTTAATTAAATATATGTAATAAAATGTATTCATTTTACACCACATATCACACACACACAAATGCATGTGTGTTAGATGTGTGTGTAAAATAGACGGCAGACAAGAAAATATACATAGATCAGGAACATAATGTATCTACATAACATCTACATAACTAGGTTGAAACAAGCAAAAAATATTCAACAAAGTTCAGTCCAATGACTTGAATCGTGGTCTGAGACATCTTCGCTGCTACCCAAAATCTGACAGACGCATAAAAAGATAGCTCACCCAAAAATTAACGCTTTGTGATCATTTACTGACGCTCACATCCAAACCAGCATGTTAGGCACAATGCTACAAAAAGCATCCTATTAAATACCCCAAAAATACAACTCGCATCATGTATCATTTTTTTTTCAATATGTTATGCTTCCTGAGCTGCACTTATAATGTCAGCAGATTTTTTACCAAACTGTCACAATTTAGAAATAAAAGGCTTTGATTTTAACCCTCAGTCTAAAACAGGGATCCTCAAATCTGGCCCTCAAGATCCACTTTCTTGCAGAGTTTTGCTCTAACCCTAATCAAACACACCTGAGCATGTTAATCATTGTCTTCAGGATCAGGGTTGGAACTAAACTCTGCAGTGCATTGGCCCTCCAGGGCAAGATTTGAGAAACCCTTAAAGGTTGTGTCTCCTTTAAGACTTCACTGTAACTAACAACTTTGCATATAAAATAAGTATTACATGTGAAACTTTTGAAAACTTCTACTACATTTTTAATATCAGAGCTGTTGAAGTTAGCTAATTGTGAAAAGTGTTTATTGTAGCATTAGATTATTAGACTACAGCTTTGAGCACACAAATGCAATGATCTCGCCAATGCAACTTTCATTATAACTAACAGTAAAAACATGAAGCAAACACAAGATTCACTGCACAGTATAGACAGCAACAATGGTTAAAACTGGAGTTTTGGTGAGAGTGCAGAACTTGTTGGATTGACAGCTCTAGTGATTATAAGGAGTATGTAATTTACTTAGTGTAAAATTTGCTTGCTTTCTGTATATAATTTAATTACTATTTAAATAACAGACATTTTTCATGCTACTAACAGTTCATTCACTTCCTTCATTAGGGTGACCATACACCCTCTTTTCCTGGACATTGTCCTGGCAAGGGTTTGTCTTTGTTTTTTTCAGAAATAAGAGTAAAAATGCTGTCACTGGGGCGGTACCTTTTCAAATAGTACATGTTTGTACCAAAAGGGTCCATTTATAGGTACATATTAGTACTTAAAGGAACACTCCACTTTTTTTGAAAATAGGCTCATTTTCCAACTCCCCTAGAGTTAAACAGTTGAGTTTTACCGTTTTCAAATTCATTCAGTCGATCTCCGGGTCTGGCGGTAGCACTTTTAGCATAGATCATTGAATCTGATTAGACCGATAGCATCTCACTCAAAAATGACCATATATAATTATGATATTTTTCCTATTTTTTAAAACTTGACTCTTCTGTAGTTACATTGTGTACTAAGACTGACGGAAAATAAAAAGTTGTGATTTTCCAGGCTGATATGGCTAGGAACTATACTCTCATTCAGGCGCAATGATATTAGTTTGTGTAGATGCAGAGTTGCAGCCGGCAGAGTTGATGGCTGCGTAATATCATTGCGCCTGCTGCACCCATGGTACAGCAGCAAAGTTCCTTGATTATTACGCCGAAATGAGAGTATAGTTTCTAGCCATATCGACCTAGAAAATCGCCACTTTTCATTTTCATCCATCTCTGTACACAGTGTAACTACAGAAGTTTTAAAAATATCAAAACTCTTTGGTCATTTTTGAGCGAGATGCTAATGGTCTGATCAGATTCAATGATCTAGGCTAAAAGTGCTACTGCCAGAACCGGCAATTGGCTGAATGGATTCAAAAACGGTAAAACTCAACTGTTTAACTCTAGGGGAGTTGGAAAATGAGCCTATTTTCAAAAAAACTGGAGTGTTCCTTTAAAGTGGACATATTGCAACCTAATAGGTACAGAAGTGTTCCTTTTAAAAGGTACTGCCCCTGTGACATCTTTTGTACCTTTATTTCTGAGATTGTATTGTTTTCGTACTCAATAAAGGTTATGACTGAAAAGTTGACCAATAGCACGCAGGCATTGTACATTATCGATCTATCATGGTATGCGAGAGAAGGAGGGATCTATATGGAACGGTCTAAGCAAGGCAAATGTGCGTAAATATAATCTAAGAGAAATGTACACTCTTAGAAAAAAGGTACAAAAGCTATCCCTAGGATGGTATCCTATCAAAGGGACACTTTTGTACCTTATTTACATCCAAAAGTTGCATTTTAGTAACTTAAAGGTACAGATTAGTCCATAAAGTCTACATATGTGACCCTGGACCACAAAACCAGTCATAAGCATAATTTTTTCGAAATTGAGATTTATGAATCATCTGAAAGCTGAATAAATAAGCTTTCCATTGATGTAGGACAATATTTGGTAGAGATACAACTATTTGAAAATCTGGAATCTGGGGGTGCAAAAAAATCTGAATACTGAGGAAATCCAAATGAAGTTCTTAGCAATGCATATTAGTAATCAGAAATTAAGTTCTGATATATTTACAGTAGGAAATTTACAAAATATCTTCATGGAACATGATCTTTACTTAATATCCTAATCATTTTTGCATAAAAGAAAAATTGATAATTTTGACCCATATAATGTATTTTTGGCTATTGCTTCAAATATACCTGTGCTACTTAAGACTGGTTTTGTGGTCCAGGGTCACATATTACTACCTACATGGGGTACTGCGTCAGTGACAGTTTTGTACCTTTTTTTTTCTGAGACTGAGAGCATGTCAGTACAAAAACAAAGCCAAAACCTACACATTTTAGGCTATTTAGAAATCTCAGCCAGAACATGCCTGGGACAAAAATGATATATGCTCACCCTAGGCTTGATTTATTAGCACATAAACAGAAATTGCTGACTTTGCAACAAAGAACATCTTGACTCTATGCGAGATTAACACGCTTACATGTTGTGGCATTACTGCTTGGTCCATATCTTTCTGTAAAAGTCTGTTTGCAAAGCCTGCAAAAAGTATAATCCTATTTTATTATTTCAAAGAATCAAAGAAGTAGAAGTATGCTTTGAACTGTGCTAATGTTTTCATGTCAGTTACGTCATAAAAACCCAGACGGAGTTGTTTTGGCAGCTTGGTTTCAATAAAAGCTGTTTTTGGACTCACAAAGAGGTTTTAGCTTCTGAAACTCAAAAACTCAAAATTTGATTTCTCCTTTAAGTCTTATTCAGTTAAATCTGCCCTTCCAATGTAGCTCTCAAGTCTCATTGAAGTATCTTTAAATACAGTGTGATGAACAACAGGGTCAAAACTTTCCAAATGATTTACAAAAGCATTTAACTTTATAATAACCATTTTTCTAGCTAGTTCGACCATGAACGAGGAACTGAATCAAACTTAAATAACCAGGCTAATGAGACAAGGACAGGTGTGAGTGATTACACAATGACGTCATAATCAGAAACGGAACAGGAAAGACCAAATAAGGACACATAGGGAAAAACCAACAAAACAGTCCACATGGGTGTGACATTACTCCCCCCTCCCGTAAGGCGCGTCCCCCGTCGTAACAAATACACTGGGGAGGGGGGATGGGCGCCCTGGAGGCTCGTGCAGGGCAGACACAGGAGGGAAAGGAGGTACGCCTCCAGGGCGGATCGGGGAGTTCAGGGAGCCATGGCGGGTCAGGGAGCTCGGGGAGCCACGGCGGAGCATACAGTCTGGAATGCCATGGCGGGTCAGGGAGCTCGGGAAGCCATGGCCGAGTACCACAGTCCAGACGGCCATGGTGGATCAGGGAGCTCGGGGAGCCACGGTGGAGCATACAGTCCGGAATGCCATGGCGGGTCAGGGAGCTTGGGGAGCCACGGCCGAGTACACAGTCCAGACGGCCAAGGAGGACCAGGGGGTAGCCCCCCAGAAAAATTTCTTGGGGGAAATTAGGGTATTGTCAGCCCGGTAGAGTACAGGAGGACAGGGTTTAGGAGGCACTGGCACAGGAGGGCACTCTGGCACAGGAGCCTGCGCCTTTACTAGTGGTTCTGACAAACTGTTTATTGCTTAAGTCTTTTAAATACATATATTCAATTTAAAACAAAAAACAAAAAAAAACAAAAAAACATTCAATGAAGGCGTCAGTGTCTTACTTCATTAAGATATGTTTCACTATTGAAATCTCAATAGTAATATTAATCACTACCTAATGGTAATATTAAACTATGTTTGCAGTGCTTCTACCATTGAAATGTCACCATTTCGCTGGTGCAGAAAGTCTGATCTGATCTTCTTTTTCTCCACTTTAATCATCTTTTACTCTGGCGAACAGACGTTTCTGCTCCTCTTCAGCTGAAGCAACAGAGAGTTTGTGTCTCAGCAGTTCAGCTCCGTCTTGAACTCAGTGAATCCACCACGCTTGCGTCCTCTTCTCACGAGGCAGATCCTCTTCATCCAGGACTGGTTTTGTTCAGATGCTCACCTCACCTCACCTCACCTCTGTCTAATTGATCAAGAGATTCCTGAGTCTAGATTTCTTCTTGGTTGAAGCTGATCAAGAGGCTGTCATGAGGTTTTCTTTAATCGCTTTCCTGAAAATTGAAATGACACATTAATAAGCAACAAATCAGGATATTTTATCATGATTGGAGCAAAAGCATGTGCTAAATGTGCTGATGAAAAAAAAACAAAAGACTTACCTGAGAGATGACAGCAGATAATTGCTAGTTTTGTCTATGTGAATTGACTGGTCATCCAATTGGGTCACAATCTCCATATCTGGATTTTCCAAACTGCAGATAAAATTTGAGAACAAGGTTACATTTTGGTCATTCAAATGTGTCCAAACTTTGGTCATGCATGTTATAAAGCTATCCACCTCTTTCCAAGGGGCGCTACTGTAGAAGACAACGTGGGTACAACTTCCGGTGAGGCGGCAGTAGTAGTATACCAGTGGTATTTTGTGTGCTAATTAGCGAGAGGCTAAGTGTCAGTTATTCATTTATATTTTTAAATACCCAGTCAAACAAGTAATATGAAAAATACAAATTGTTTCAGGAAAAATAAATATTTGCCATATGCACTTCATGTATACATTATTCTTCTATTACATCATATTCGTACCAGCATTTAATGCCACAGTTTAACGGGTAAATGAATTTATCTGAGACAGAAATTCAGCAAACAACCACGGCTTATATTTGTGCACGTAACATGAGTCGATCTTTGGAATGTGTGGTTAATGTTTCATCCGACGGGGTTTCTATTACATGCTTCTGGCTGCTTTATTTTTACTAACCACCAGATCGCGCTGTTTTCGACACACTAGAAGCTTTAAATCTGTTCCTGAAACAGTCAGAGGAAAGTGTCAGTGCATACGAGGCTTCATTTGCCCATCACTACTGTCCAGTGGCGATTTCTTTAAGACTGCAAGGGAAGCTCAGCTTCCCCCTATAATGTCACAAAATTAATGGTCAAATTATGTACTATTGTATTAACATTTTATTGACTAAAATGCGTTAGAAAACGTTCATCTCAAAGACGAGTTCGTTCAGAATCAGTTAGATATAGCAGGTCGGCTGACTTGATTTTCTTCTCATACATTCCCGTAGCGTCACAGTGCATTTCCCCGTTGAAGCCCAGCGTCCATTGACTTCAATGCGGCTGCTTTGAACGTTTTTTTTCAGTGCTTTGAAACTAGACGGTCATTGGATAAACGCTGCGATTATGTCCCGCCCACGGACGCTCAGCGTCTCTGGGGGTGAATGAGGAGCAAATGAGGAGTGGGCTGGCCTGGACGCCGAGCTTCTGCGTGATGATTGGAGGGTCTGTCGAAAGATTGCATCTCCTTTTGACTGACAGCGATTTTGTACTATAAGGAATCGCTGAAGCTATTCGCGCTCAGTCCCATCGCGGATTTCTCAAGTTCAGTCGAAATAAAAACTGCTGAAAAACCTATTTCTTTATATTTGCTTGGCGAAATTGCTTGATTTTCATCATACATTTCACACAATTATACACCACATTCCTTGTTTCACTTTTACAGAGTTTAATATTTTTTTTAGATCGTTCATTCATTCATTCATGTTAATATTTAATGTAGTAATCAATATATATATATAGATTACTACATTAAATATTAACATGGAGGATGACTATAAATTAATATATATATATATATATATATATATATATATATATAGTAATCTTGAAAAATTTTAACATAACATAATGAAACCTTATATTTCTATTAAAATACTTTATAAATAAATAAATAAATCTCCATAATAACCTTATTTAAATTGCAAAATATTTATACTATATAGTAGCATCTGACTAAAAGAAAAAATACATCATATTTTGCATAATAAAACTAAAGCTTTTTTTTTTTTACGATTGTTTGCATTGTGACTCACTTATGACAATAAGGCACATTCTTGTGAATAAATAAACAGACAATTTTATGATGTAGACCGAAAATGAGCTTCCCCTATTTGACAGACCAGTAGCCGCCACTGCTACTGTCAACTGTTCAGTGAATGAGAGTCACATCCCGCTTGTATACTTTGAACCGGAAGACGCTCTCATGGGGCATAGGGAACTTGTGGATATATTTATATAAACTGCTTTATTTAATAAATCACTCAAACAATTCTTTCCCACATAAAAACCATGAATACAAGGCCTAAAGCCGTCCTTGAACAACAACAGGAATCTTTGGATAATATTAAACTTGTCCAAAAATAGCTGTCCTTTGATTTGGTGACCTGCATGACTCATGACTACTTAAGTCATTAGACGGTTTTTCATTCACTCTCTTATTTGCTTTCATCTCAAGAGGATGCATATCAGAGCTTGGTAAAACCCCCCACACAAGCTGCCTTGATCTCCGCAGGTCACACACGGCTGCCTACGGCATCCGCGACAGACAAAATGACACGTCTTTTTTTTTATTATTATTATTATATTATTATTATTATTAATATACATACAAAGAATACACAAAATACACAGACAGATTAACAAACACAAGACAACATAGACCAAGCTAATCAAAAAAAAAAAAAAAAAAAAACACCCACAAAATTCACATATAGGTTGGTATTGTGGATGTTGAGAGTATTCATTTCTTTAAGCGATTTTCTCTTTCCTTCCTCCTTCCCCACCCCTCTCCCTTTTCTCAATAATAATAATAATAATAATGGAAATATTTGCCCACTGACAAGGAATTCCAAGTATATCCATATATAAACCTTAGAGGGAGGCATCCCGAATCCATCTAGGGGGAGAAAAAAAAATAAAAAATTCTCACGGCAGGTGAGAATCCCCAATAGTTGTGTGGATGAGGACCATCAGAAGGATTGGTCATCCCAGGGCAGCCCTATCCTCCCCCAGTAATATTTACTATTTACCCCTGTTAACCTTAAAAACAATGGAGAGAAGAAGGGAGGAAGGAGAGAAAAAACAAAAGAAATTGAGAGAGGGGGAGTAATATCAATCATCAATTCTATGCATTAATGCCGTATGTAAATTTACATAATCATACATAAACAATTCATATATACACACACATACACATACATATACATATACGTATACCTACATACACATATTACATATAAAGTCTTCATTTATAATCTATAATATGATCCATACTGTATATTTCATATATAACTTTCTTTCTATACATATAGATATAAATACATGCATGCATAGTTATATAATTACACATTATATATTGAGTTAACTAGATTAAAAACATACCAAGAAATAGTTATGGGATACTAACATTTCTTATTATTTTGTAGCATCAATTCGCTGTTAGGTATTTAATACAGTATACATAACAATATGGGATACAATATAAAAAAATAAAAATTAAATAAGTAAATAGAAGATATCTAAATGTCTAGAAAGGAAAAGAGAGGTATGAATTGTAATGTAAATGTATCCAATTGGTTTTTAGCTATAGCGGTTTGTCTTTCATTGCCTATGTGTTCTTTTAATAATTGAAACCATTGTGTAACGGAAATTTGGTTTTTATTTTTCCAGTTTATAGGAATTGTTTTCTTAGCAATAGCTAGAGACAAGAGTAGTGGAGCGGTGTGTTCTATTGTGGTGGATATTACTGAGGTATCGCCTAACAGGTACAGGGATGGAGTAATTGGAAAATTACAACTGAAACATGTTGAAATTGCTTTAATAATTTCCTTCCAGAACAGGGTAACCGGTGGACATGACCAAATATGTATCCGGTGTAATAATCATGCAGTGTGTACATTTATCTGACTCTGCTATACCCATTTTAAACAGTTTTTGTTGAGTAAAGTGTATTCTATGAATGACTTTTCATTTTTATTCACACTGAAGCTAAATATATTTTTACAGATTTGATTCCAAAAATCAGTGTCTGTGGATATATAGAGGTCCTGTTCCCATTCTGTAATTGGTACATGGCATGTTTTGTCCGCTGATAATATTATGTTGTATAGCTTACTTAATGATTTTGATGATGAGCTAATCTTCTGAATATTGTTCAGTAGAGTTTGTGGTTGTATTTGTGTGTGACCAATTTTAGCTGTTGTTGCACTTTTTATTTGTAGATAATAGAAAATTTGATTTTTGTTTAAGTTATGAGTTTCTGATAATTCTGTAAAAGGTATAAAGGTATTATTCATGTAGAGGTGATGTAAATACAGGATACCCTTTTCAATCCACGCTTTATTAACTAGTGGGAGTTTATTGATGGTGAAGTCTGGACTATTCCATATTGGTGAGTATGTATGTAGTGAAAGGGGATGTCCGGTTATTTTATTAGTTTTCCACCATGTTGTTAATGTTGTCTGGATTGCTGTATTTAAAAATAAATTGTGTTTACTGATGGTGTTGCTGAATCGTGGCAAGTCTGATATTGAAATTTCCTTGCATGCTGATTGTTCAAGTTGTATCCATGGGTTTTGAAGGTGATTATTATTAATCCAATTGGATAAATGATGTAACTGCGCTGCCAGATAGTAATATTGGAAATTGGGTGCTGATAATCCTCCTTGCTCTTTACCTTTTTGTAACGTGTTTAATGCGATTCTAGGTTTCTGGTTTTTCCAGTAGAAATTGTTTACTATGCTATTGAGTGTATTGAACCATTTTTTGGTAGGTTGTATCGGAATCATTGTGAATAAATAGTTTATTTTCGGTAAAACAGACATTTTGATTGTGGCTATTCATCCGATAATTGATAATGGGAGATTCAACCAGCACTTTAAATCATTCTCTATTGTTTTTAATACTGAAGTAAAGTTAAGCTCAAACAGATCTGATATATTTGTGGAGAAGTGTATTCCTAGGTATGTAATGTTACCTATTGTAAATTGGTTGTTCTTAGTTTTGGTGATTTCAAAGTCTTTATTTAACGGAAGTAATACAGATTTATTCCAGTTTATAGAGTAGTCAGATATGTTTGAGTAGTCATTCATGAGTTTGATGATTTCTGTCAGTGATTTCTCTGGGTTTTGTATATAAAGTAAAACGACATCTGCATATAATTATATTTTATGGTTGGTATTGTCACATCTATATCCTACAATATTGTCAGTTTGTCTGATGACCGCTGCTAAGAGTTCTATAAATAGTGCAAAGAGTAGTGGAGATACACTGTAAAAAACAATTTGTTAAGTCAACTTAAAAGAATTTGTAACCTGGCTGCCTTCAAATTTTAAGTTCAGTCAACTCAAAAAAAAAAAGTTTATTCAACTTGAAATGTTAAATTATACTAAGTGACAACTTAGATATTTGATTTGAATCAACTTAACATTTTAAGGCAGCTGGGTTACTTACCCATCTGTTAAGTTTAGCAAACACAAAGATCTAAGTTGTTACTTAGTACAACTTAACATTTCAAGTTGACTAAACTTATTTTAGTTGACTCAACTTAAAATTTCAAGGCAGCAGGGTAACAAATTATTTTAAGATGACTCAACAAATTGTTTTTTATTTTTTACAGTGTAGAGGACATCCTTGTCTAGTCCCTCATTGTAGTAGAAATTGTGGTGATATGATATCGTTTGTAATAACTGATGCTGACGGTGTAATGTATACAAACTTAATCCAGTGTATGAAAGAATTCCCAAATCCATATTTTTCCAATGTTGCATATAGAAAGTGCCAGTTTACCTTGTCAAAAGCCTTTTCAGCATCAAGTGAGACAATAACTGTATTTTTTTTTTTTTTTTTTTGTGGAGTTATGTATTATGTTGAATAATCTACGAGTATTATTGGAGGAGTGCCATCCTTTGATAAAGCCTGTTTGATCTGGACGAGAGAGTTGGCATGACTGATTCTAGACGTGCTGCTAGAGCTTTACTGACTATTTTCATATGTGTGTTTATAAGTAAAAGTGGATGATAACTGGAGCGTAGAGATGGATCTTTATTTGGTTTTAGCAATACTGTAATTAGTGCTATGTTCATATGTTCTGGTATAGCAGATTGATGCTTTATGTCTTCTGTCATTCTATGAAATAATGGTGAGATTGTTGACCAAAAGACCAATGGGTAACCATCTAGGCCTGGAGCTTTATTGTTTGATAATGAAAAAAGTGCTTTCCTGTATTCCTCTAGTGTTAATGGCTCTTCTATTGTTTGTATTTGTATGGGATTTAATGTTGGTAATCTGGTGCTTTTGAGAACAGGGTTTCTGCTGATGGGATTAGGTGGGGCCCTGTGGTATCGACGATTGGTAAAAGCGGTCAGTGCGGCTCAAAACCCCACTAAGCTGGCCGGCTGGATTGAAACGGTGGTGGGCAGAGCTGTTAGTACTCAGACTGTGGTTAAGGACCGCAAATTGGAAAACATCGTGAAGAAACTAGCGGTTATGCAACGGGTTTTGGACAGACCTGGAGACCAGTGACGGACATTAATTATCTGCGAAATTGGCAGATATTGACCCAAATTTGACAAAAATACCTTTTCTGGTTCGGCTTCCCCCTCTTCTTCCAGACGGCCTCGGCCAAGGCCGTTGCTGGAGACAAACATCTTCCCCCCGGAGAACAAGATAATGAGACGCTCTGAATTCCTCCTCCACGTTCAAAGGACACCTGTTGTGGACTGGGTTTTTTCAGACTCCACAGGCTTACACATACACACACACGCATACATACATACGTACATAGCTGCAGATAGACAATCACTGCCTCCCCCAGCATCCCACGCCTTCGTGTGCTTTTACCCCCGGTGTGGGTAGGCGGGTCTGTGACCAGCGCTCTTCTAGCTGCAGGACCGGATGGCTGTTGCCTACATTGGACTACTTCCACATCCCCTGTCCCCCTCCCCTGTTGCAATGTTATGTCTATGTTTATGTGTTTATGTGCTTGTTGCTGGGGCTTTTTTTTCCCCCTGATCTCACACTGCCCTACTTGAAGGACAGTCTGGGAGGGTTTTTTTTTTTCACCTCCTTTTTTCCTAATGTATCTTATTTCCTTATTTTCTATGCCACCTCTCGACTGATCTGTCTTCCCCCGAAATGTGATGTTTGTGTATGGTCGGAGGGGTCCAATTTCACTGCATGTAACAGTGTATGTGACAAATAAAGGCTTCTCTCTCTTCTCTCTCTCTCTTTTTAAGAATAAATCAGTTTTCCTTCTATTTTCCTTTTGCATATTACTGTATAATGATTTATAAAAAGTCCTAAAAGTTTTATTTATTTCTTGTGAATTATTTATTATTTTATTTTCAAATTTTTTAATGGTGTTTATCAGTGTTTTCTCTTTATTTTGTTTAAGCAGATTAGCAAGATATTTCCCAGATTTATCATTACGTTCAAAGTGTAAGGATTTTAATCATTGTTTCTGAAATTGTACTTTTTTAAGAATAATTTCTTCCAATTTATTTTTACATTTATTCATTTCACTTAAGGTCTGTACACTAGGGTTTTTGGAGTATATGTTATTTAAATTTTTTTATTTATTTTCTAACTCTTCTTCTTGTTTCTGATTTCTCTTATGTTTATATGTGGAGTATGATATTATTTTTCCTCTTAAAACAACTTTTGTGGTTTCCCAAAGTGTCGATGCAGATATTCCTGGTGTATCATTTATGTCTAAGAATGATGTCCATTCCCTTTTAAAGTACTTATTGAATTCTTTGTCTTGAAGCAAGGATATTCATTCTCCATCTTTGCTTGATTTTTGCATGGTTTTTATTGCTGAGCATAAGCGTGATAGGTGCGTGGTCTGAAATAATTGGATTTATTTTTGTGTCTATTACATCTTGAATAATGGAGTTGCTTGCTAGGAAGAAATCTATGCACGAGTATGATTTATGTACTGGTGAAAAGTAAGTGTAAACTCTCGCTAAGTCCAAGTTCATTCATGTACTGTTTTATTGTGTCTGTGGAGCGCCATGTTTTAGTGTGATTTGTATTATTTGATTTATCTAAAGACGATTAAGGACTGTATTAAAATCACCTCCAATAATGATTTTAGACTGTGAGAATGTGGATATTATTGAAAAAACTTTGTGGAATATTTCATCATTGTCTGTGTTTGGCCCATAAATGTTAGCAATTGCCATTTCTGTATTGTTTATAGATACATTTATGATAATATAGCGTCCCTCTGGGTCTGATATTTCTGTGTTGTTGAAATTGATATATTTTTGTTGATTAATATAGCTACTCCTCTCTTTTTTGAATTGTATGAAGCACTGTAGATATGAGTGTATTGTGTAGTTTGAAGTTTCATTTCTGGTTTAAGTAAGTGTGTTTCCTGTAACATGCATATATCAGCTTTTAATTTTTTAAGGTGATTCAGTATCTTATTTCTTTTAATTGGTGAATTGATGCCCCTGACATTCCAGCTAACAAAATTTATACATGACATACTGAATAGACCAAGGTAACATGTATATATTCATTATATATTCATGCATGTCCATACACATAATTCTTGCACCCTATATACATCATATGAACATTATACATCCTCTCACAATCGACTAGCTTGATTTCTAATTGTTTTACTCTCAATCCCCATTTATACTCAAAATGAAAGAAAGACAGGATTTTGATTTTCATTTCACATTTAACACAAAACAAACATAATACGTGCGACATTAATGACTTAACTTTCATAATGGCTTTTGGTATGACGGACATTTCTTTTTCTATTCATTGCGTTTGGCTGGCGATTTGATGAGTTTTTTACATTCAGGTGGTGTCAGTGTCTCTATATAACTGTCCATTCATATACAGTTTATCTACGACAAGTGCTACTCATTTTCCTTCATTTCTATGTCTTTTAATAATTGGTACAAGTCTTTTCCGCCTTTCCTGTATCTCTCGTGGAAATTGATCGTTAATTCCATAGTGCGTCCGCGTAAATCTTTGCCTTTATTTTTAACTAGTTCTTTGTGTTTGTAGTGTTCGAATTTTGCCACTATTGGTCGGGGTCATTTGGTACCTGCTATCTGGTTGTTTTGATGGCCAAGACGGTGCACACGATGAAAGGTGATCTTCTCTGCTGTTTCTTTTGGGATCTTCAGATTTGAGTGCATAAATTCTTTTATTGCGTGTTCTGGGTTGTCTTGTATTTGAGAATTCCTTAGAAGATTAGGTTGTCTCGCATGCTACGACACTGAAGATCAAGGACAGTTTCTTTCAGAAGTTTGTTTTCCTCTGTGACTTTATCCAATTGTGTTGTGATAGTTGTTATCTTGCTTTGCAGTTCGTTGTTCTCATTTTGCAAGGATGCGATTTGTGTTTGGCTGAATTCCAAAGTCGCTTCTAAGTCTTTTATGTCTTGATGTAGAAGTTCGAGAAGTTGCCAGTTTGTTGATTCTAGCACACATACCTCTATGTTTTTTGTCCTATGCTCTGATTCTGCGAAGTCTTCCCGGCATGGTTGTTTTTTTTTTTTTTTTTGGCTGGGGTATGGTGAGTAATCAGAAAAAATAACTGTCTAAGAAATATTCCAGCGTTTCTATCGTCTCTGTGGCTTGTATGTTGTGTTTTGAGTTTGTATGAAGAATTGTTTACATTCAGCACGTCGCCATGTTGGATCTCGTCCGTCGTCTCGTGAGTTCTCAGTGTTCACGCAACACTCCCAGTTTCAAAAAAATTCAACACGTATCTGTCTGATTTCATCCTCAGGGTGGAGCTTGAAGCTGAAGTCTGAGCTCATATGCTGTGACAGAAACTGGAGCAGGTCCGGTCAGCGGGATTCGCGCATTCGCAGCGGCCCGTGGAACGCTGGCGGCGGGACAAAGGACTGCCCAGACCGAAAGGTGCGATCTTACTATAGTGAGATGAGAGGGAGAGCATTAAACAGAGAAGTAAAATGCAAACAAGGTGTTCTAAATTCATATTTTTTGGAATCTACAGGTGATCTAATTCCACACACGAACATTCTATCAATTAGATATTTTTTTAGAATTCAGAATCAGACTGGTGTCTTTTGAAAATCATTTTCAATTCACTAAATTCACACTATGTCATCTTGGACGTACTCACTTTGGTGTGTTGACCCAGAGGATGTCCAAATGGCAGAAATAGATGCACTCGTTGTCCTCCCAGCTGCTACAGGAGCAGCGTTTGGGAGCAGGTGGATTGCTTGATGCTTCAGATTGTTCAGACAGTGGATATCCAAACCCTAGAAAACAAAAACTATGATTAAAGCCAGTCACAAAATGCTTTTGGCAACCTAAACATGTGCTTCATGTAGTAACATCCAGTGTTGGGGGTAATATTACTTTTTGCAAGTAACTAGTAAAGTAATGGATTACTTTTGAATTTCTAAGAAAATATCTGAGTTACTTTTTCAAATCAGTAACGCCAGTTACTTTTTTCCCCATTTATTGATTGACAAGTCTCCTGTCGGGAAATTGATGTGACTGTATTCTGGGCTAAATGTGAACATGCATTAATTCATCTCACTCAAAAAACAGATTCAGTATTCCTCAAAACGAATAAAAACAGTGAAATGCAAACTCAAAATATGACGCAACACTGCAATAATTAAATATGTTAAATAAAACAAATATATATATATATATATATATAATATATATAATATAATATATTTACGTATTTAATCCCATTTTATTAATCAGTGTCTTTGCTGCTGACCTTCAATGATGCAATTCAACCATAATAATAAGCAAAAATTACTTTAGATAAACTAACATTTGTGCTTCATTTTTTATTTTTTTTTTATAGCTGAAGAGTGATCTCCTGCATAAATGTACTTTTCTTTGAGCCTGAGGTGAATTCATTTCACCTTTGGTGTAAAAGGGCTTTTACATTAGAATTGTTTTATATTAAAAACAAAGAAGCAAGCCCTGCCCAGATTTAAAGTAACGCAGAAGTAACGTAACAGTACCTTCCATAAAATGTAACTAAGTAATGTAATTGGTCACTTTTTCAGGGAGTAATGCAAAATTGTAATGCATTACTTTTAAAAGTAACTTTCCCTAACACTGGTAACATCCACATTTACTCACTGAGGTTTTGCACCACCAAAAGTCATTTTTACTGCTTAAACTGCACAAATATATTTTTTGAAGTGGTGTTTTATATTCTATATTAAAAACTTAAAATCAGATAAATACACATAATAGTCATTAATCTATATAGATATGTCACTCCGTAATAACCGCTGTGCTTATCTGTAAAGATAATAAGATATAATGATATTCTTTGTGTGTTACTGTACATTTTGGCAGATATCCACCAGTGAGGTCGTGAAGTGCAAGAAAATATGCTGTTTTATAGGACAGTATAATCTGAGATTTAAAATTGTCATTTGTGCTCCATTATATCTCAACGCTGTCAAGCTAAAACAACTAACTTCTATTATAAGACTATATTGTTATATCCTATCAGTGGCGGATTAAGACTCTTTGGTGCCCCTGGGCAACGACACCAAAAGTGCCCCCCTTCCTCCCCCAATACTCCACCCACACTTTTTTTATTTGCAAAATTTCATATTAATAAACTTATCTGATAACAGAAGGCTACATCAACAGAAGTCATTCTAAGCTCAAGTAGAAATCCTTACAAAATCAAGTTACCACTTTTTACAGTGTTCTAAGATTAGATATAAATCTGAACAGTATGCAGCAAATTCAAACATGTTTTAACTAGTGAAACCAACTGTTACAGGTATAATAACAATCCAGTCTGTTCATCTCAAAGGAAAGTGTGGATAGGGTTTTTAAAATCATTATTGTCCGCAGTTCTTTTTTCATTCATTTATATTTAATTTACAAAATAATTTTTGAGTGTTTTACTCTCTTCAAAGAAAGGTGTAAAGCAGGTGTTTTCAAAAATGTGACAATGAGTGCATTTTGTTTTGTTGCAGGGATGCGCAGTATTTCAAATACATGTATTTTAAATACAAAATACTATTTTGTATTTAAATACTTTTGAAAAAAATTTGCATTTAAATACATTTAATCTTAATATTTTTGTATTTTTTTTAAATACATAAGGTACTTTGTCACTCAACCTCCATATTAGACTGCTGATTTCCTGCAGGAATGGGCAGTATTTCAAATACATGTATTTAAAATACTATTTTGAATCTGTGCATTTAAATAGGCTACCTTTGAAAAAAGTCAAATGTATTTGGTATTCAAATACATTTAATCTTATTATTTTTGTATTTAGTATGTTGTACAAAATCGTATTTTGTATTTCAAATACATGTTTTTGAAATACTGCCCAACCCTGACTGCGCTTAACAAATTTATTGGACCACCACCCAAAATGTAAGGTTTGTGCCACAGCTGCCCCAGACTAAGTACTGGTGATTACCAAAATCATTTTTAATGTTTCTGTAATGGTTAATCCACCTGTATGTGTAAGATCTTTAGTCAAAGTAGTGTTTCTAATGCTAAAATATAATTATTGTTGGGATTAAATGGATTCAAAGATAGACTGCACAAAAGTTTAATCAAAAGCAAGTCTTTGGGAGCAACTAGAAACTATTTGGATGTCAGTAACAACAGAGACTGTGGAAAAGTGCATTAAAACAATGTCAGCAAGAATGCAAGCTTTTATCAAGGCCAAATGAGGCATACAAAATAAAAATTAAATATTTATTTATTTGGTTTATTAGTTTTTGGTTATTATGTGTGAATAAAGACAATTTAGTCGTTTGTTATTTGCCTAATAAATGACAATACAATTTTTAGTTCTAAAAAAAGTTTTTGACAGATGGTCTAATAAGATTAAGCACTGTATATAGTTAGTTTTATGAGGATATGAACCTAAAATAAAACTTACAAACTCACTTGTTTACACTCTGGCCCTTTCTTGATTGCCAACGGCTGCAAAGTACAACGTGAAAGCGCAAGGCTGACGCTCTGTATAGCGTATATAAGTGAGGCATTTTAATTTCAGTTGAAGAGACGGGAGTTGCACAACGCACCGCACATGCTCCTAGAATCTGGTTGAGTAATATATAGGCGTCGAAACGAAAGCGCACGGGTTCAAGAATACATCGCTTGTCTTACCGGAGAAAATTTATTTTGCGTGGTGCACTTGCCCAATTGCCCATATGGTTAATCCGCCTATCTGTCCTATCATACACTTGTGTCAAACCACAGAAAACACACATGCTGTGGAAAACAAAAGTGAATGTTTTCTTATAAAAGGTAAAAGTGTCTTACCTTGCTCCAGCACACATAGTGCAACAGTGATAAAGACAGCCGTCCGCAGTGAGAAAGCCATTATAGTATCTCAAGAGTTTAACACGCTTGTTAAATCCACTGAAGTGATGATATGCAGTTAGTATCTGCAGTCCACAGAGCTCCACTGACAGACTGACAGGTGCTTGTGTTGAACTCAACCTGCCCGCCTTCCATTTATCCTCCCCGAAGCTCTGCCCATCGGGCCGAGCGCCGAGCAAACGCTGTTACACAACACTGACTGTCTCAGTGAGTCCTGATATTCCTGCCTGCTGATTGGCTGTAGGGTTGAATGAGGTGGAGGGGGAATGAAAGAAAGGTAGGGAACAGCCGCTGATGTCATTAACTCCCCTTGGATAAGTCAGTGTCACAGAAACAGGAAACCTTTTTTTTTCCGCAGAGGAGTCCGTGTGCTGTCATCGACATACGAGATTATGAGGCGCCACGTAGGATTTAAATCAAACTTCGCTTATCAATACATCCATAAAGCACGTGCATATACACCTAGAAATCACTTGCATATACATGTATACAATTGGATGTTCAATATATATATGAAATACACGTGCACACTAATATGAAATCCATACCAATACATCTTATGTTAGTAATGAATACATATACACTTGTAAATAATTTGTATATACATATAAACTCGCTGCATGCAGACACACCTGTACATACTCGCATATACATATAAACTTGATCCATGCATATACACCTATAAACACTCGCACATACATATAAACTCATTGCGCGCATACACACCAATAAAACACTCACGCAAACATAAAAAATAAATTTCAGGTAAGACGCATGCTTAAGTTGTGTATATACATATATGCAAGTGATTTCATATGTGGATGTGCATGAACTTTTCAATGCAAACGGAAGACATTTCAGTGTAAAAGGAAGCAGCGTCACTTCCGGTGGAATCTCCAATTGCCGGGGCATTTTAAAATGCTTAACGTGACTTAATGCATTAAAATGGTGTTTTAAAAAGACCTTTAATATAGCATACGATGTACCAGGGGCGAATTTTCACTGGGCACGTTTCAAAATCCCGTTCAGCACCGCCGAGAGTTCGCGTGATCGTTCAAACAAAACCGAAAGTAAAACGCGCACGCGCCATCAAAGCAATTTTAATACCCCGCGTTTAGAGCGCGACTCCCCAATGCGTGCAAATTAGGCTACATAACATATCTAGGATGTTATTAGTATGTAGACTATAATAGGTTGTGTAGTTGTCTATAGTTCTGTATCATGCTTGAAAATATAGTCTCTATTTAGTCTCTATTTGAATTGTTTTAACTAGGCTCTGTTCTACTTTCAGAGTATGAATTATCACATGCAGTAAAAGACAACAACAATCACGCACCATAAAAAAAAAAAAATCTACAAACTCAACTGACTGGCTTCTCTCCTGTATGATTTCGTAAGTTTCTTCAGACCTTAGAACTGTACATGAATTATGAGCTTCTAGAATGTTTGACCTCCTAACTAAAGCTGTTTTTTGCAAATTTAACATATAAATAAAAACAATATATATATATATATATATATATAGGGGTGGGCGATATACCGGTAGACACGATTAACCGGTAGAAATTTGTCAACCGATAGAGATTTTGGTCTATCATCTTAATCGCGATTAAGATCACGTGACGCTGCACGTTACGTAACCACGTAATACACATTAGGTGTGTTCGAGTTAACGCAGCGCTGCGCAGTTCGATCAAATTCTGACTTGAAGCAGTGCATGCCGGTTAGAAATTTTGTCCGACTTGAGGCGGCGCCGACGCCTCGTGACTGTCACGTGTGGCATCAAAGTACCGCGATAGCAGTTCGAGAGCAGCCGACTGACTCAGCCGGTGCAGTTTCTTCAGAGCGGCAAATATTTTCGCCAAGTGGAGTTGCCAAGTTTATACATGTCTTGCCGTAGCGAAGTGGAAAATGAGCTTCGTCAGGGACCGAAATTAACTTTTTTACTTGGTAGCACTGGTGCTCCCAACTTCAAATAACGTTAGTTAGAAGCACCAAATGAATATTAAGGTTGCATTAAATACAACTACACAACCTATAGCCTACAGCCTAGATATGTTATGTAGTCTAATTTACGCACATTGAGGAGTCGCTCTCTAAACGTGTGGTATTAAAATTGCTTTTGAATGCGCGCGCGCATTTTACTTTCGGTTTCGTTTTAAGGATAGCGCTAAACTCTCGGCGGTGCATTCTACAATACAAGACATTAATTTAACAAACCAATTTGAAAGTGGGAGAGTTTGGAAAATTGTGTCCCCAGTGGAAATTACGCCCCTGCGTGAGTGAAACTCTGAAGCTGAGTTATCATTTGATGTGAATGTATGCCGCGTTATACCGTATATTGAGACGGAGGCGCCAGAATTGCGTCTGACAGAATGTGCGCTGTAGCACGAAATATAGTATATTTCTTCAAAAGCAGATTGTGGAGACATTTTATTTGTCCACATTCAAAAATCGTCATATCACACATCCCTAATTGCAATGTAGTCTGTACAAATCCGGAACAGATGTTGGTTGAGAGAGAGAGAAAAAAAAAAAGTCCGGTTCCGAGTTTCAGCGGAGCTCAGTGTCAGTGACAGGGAGTGATCGACGGCTAATATCTAAATTCTGCATTAAAGTTAAGAATGTACAGATCGAGTTTCATTAGTTGTGTAATGTTGGAGAAAACGGTGAAACTGTCACTGTATCAGCTCACAGCGGTCTGGGCAGTAATTAGGTTAGCGAAAGTTTTGTAAAGAAATTAAAACATGTCGCACCACAACAATTTCTCGCACTCGCACAGATGCTTCCAAATATATTTTGAGGTCGCGCAGAATAAATTTTGGAAGCATATGCGACCAAAACGGTCGCAATTTCGAGCCCTGTTCGTGATGTCGCTCACTTGTGTCTGACGATACACTTGCGGTAAACAGTATGGTTGTTGTTTTACTTAAAGTAATGCTGCAATTCGCAGTTTAAATAAAATTACATTATATAAAACAGTTTCTTTGTGTTTGAATTTTTATTTATGCATTTTCAGATACAAATTACTATATTGTGATATATATCGTTATCGTGATAGAAGATTTTGGTTATATCGCCCACCCCTATATATATATATACAGTCCTTTCTTAGTCGTATGAAGTGCGAACAATAAGTGCAGCTGAAATAGAGGGGTTCGTTGGTGTATTAAATTTTGGGGTGCGAAACACAGTAGGCAGTCTGTCAGAACTGAATGAGATGGTGTCTTAATTGAAGAGAAGCACTCAGCGGAGTTGGTTGATGACTGATTTACTGAAGATCTTTTGAGGTATACATGTGTGTGTGTGTGTGTGTGTGTGTGTGTGTGTGGTTTTTCACATGTACGCACACTGTAACCAGTGTTGGGCACGTACCTTTGAAAAAGTAATTAGTTATAGTTACTAGTTACTTCTGACAAATATTAACTGAGTTAGTAACTGAGTTACATCATTACATCATTTACTATAAAATTTACTATAAAATAAATATAAAACATTGTGCACTAATCTACACTATTTTAATGTTGTTGTGGGCAGTGTTGGGAATGTTACTTTGAAAAGTAATTAGTTATAGTTACTAGTTACTTCTCACAAATAGTAACTGAGTTAGTAACAGAGTTACATCATTATAAAAGTAACTAATTACCAGGGAAAGTAACTATTGTGTTGCTTTAAAAAAAAAAAAAAAAAACTTTAAATATATTAAATGACCCCAATATTAAATATGTTAAACGAATGAAATTTTAATGAAATTAACTACATTTTTAGTTTACTCACCAGACTAATATTAAATATCTGATATAATATTATAATTATAATTAGCATTCAACTTTAGCCATTAGAACTTTAGTAATTAGAATAACCATGTATGAATGCATGTTTGTCATGTTGACTGAACTTAGGACTGGTGGTGATATTGTTTGTAATTTAGTGTTTCTATGAACGTCTTGTTACTACCACGAATTCTACTATTAATAACAATATTAAACACACTAAGGTTTAATGAGCTGCTGGGTTCATGAATATTAATCACGTTGTCTGCGTTCGCTCTAACTGATTTGCTGTAATCAAAACAGGGACGATAATAGGTGAGCGCCAGCCAATGAGATTGCTGTTTGCACATTAGTTCCGCCTACTACCGGAGAAACCAGCAGTTCTTAAAAGCTGAAGTATTCCAAAGGAGCTCCGTTGTTTTGAGAGGAAAATACAACAAAGAATATCGTTTACACGTAGCGAGTCAATTCTGCATGGTATAAGACTCTGTCGCTCTGTATCTTTCTTTGGGTGTATGAGACAAAGTGACGGCTAGTCGTGTGCCTTCACACTAGAGTTTACAGCTCGTCAAATACAGGTACGCTGCGCATCCATTCAGATGAACTGAAAAATAAAATTATATAATATTATAATAAATGATAGTAACGCCGTATTTTATTGGCAGTAATGGTAACGGCGTTGTAACGTAGTAATTCGTTTGATTACTCGTTACTGAAAAAATAACGCCGTTAGTAACGCCGTTTATTTATAACGCCGTTATTCCCATCACTGACTGTAACCTAGTATAAACTCGAAGTCAATGTCTTTACAGTAATGCTGAATGAACTCGAATACAGCTGCCGAACTCTCCGTCTTCTCATATGCGCTGCGTCTCTCTAATCTGCGATCTAGCTCCGCCTCCCGCAGTGACAACGCTGCAATGCTGAACACTCTGATTGGTCAGAATCATCCGGGACAACCGGGCCTTTTGTACAGCAGCCATAATCAAAGTAGGCTACTCTCTCAATATTCGAAGTGCAAATAGAGACTACATTTTTTTCAAACATGATACAGAGCTACAGACAACTACACAACCTATTATAGCCTACATACTAATAACATCCTAGATATGTTATGTAGCCTAATTTGCACGCATTGGGGAGTCGCGCTCTAAACGCGGGGTATTAAAATTGCTTTTGATGGCGCGTGCGCGTTTTACTTTCGGTTTTGTTTGAACGATCGCGCGAACTCTCGGCGGTGCTGAACGGGATTTTGAAAAGTGCCCAGTGGAAATTCGCCCCTGGTACATTGTATGCTATATTAAAGGTCTTTTTCAAACACTGTTAATGCATTAAGTCACGTTAAGCGTTTTAAAATGCCCGGCATCTGGAGATTCCGCCGGAAGTGCCGCTGCTTCCTTTTACACTGAAATGCCTTCCGTTTGCACTGAAAAGTTCACGCACATCCACATATGAAATCACTTGCATATATGTATATACACAACTCAAGCATGCGTCTTGTCTAAAAAAATTTATTTTGTATGTTTGCGTGAGTGTTTTATTGGTGTGTATGCGCGCAATGAGTTTATATGTATGTGCGAGTGTTTTTAGGTGTATATGCATGGATCAAGTTTATACGTATAAGCGAGTGTCTATTAGCGTGTGCATGCGTTAAGTTTATATGTATATACAAGTTATTCACAAGTGTATATGTATTCATTACTAACATAAGATGTATTGGTATGGATTGCTTATTAGTGTGCACGTGTATTTCATATATATATATATATATATATATATATATATATATATATATACACATATACATGTATATGCAAGTGATTTCTAGGTGTATATGCACGTGTTTTATGTATGTATTGATAAACGAAGTTTGATTTAAATCCTACGTGGCGCCTCATATGGATTTCATATTAGTGTGCACGTGTATTTCATATATACATTTTGAACATCGAACAGTATACGTGTATATGCAAGTAATTTCTAGCTGTATACGCACGTGTTTTATGTATGTATTGATAAGCGAAGTTTGATTTAAATCCTACGTGGCGCCTCATAGCTGCCATGATTTAGCAATGATATAAAGCTGGAAAACATGCACCATATCACACGAAATAGCACTTCAAACTACAGAAGATACTATAAGAGATTCTTAGTGGATAAGCAGCTAAACAGTATATAGAATCTGCAAAATGTTAATTATTTTACCAAAATAAGAGGGATCACACAAAATGCATGCTATTTTTTATTTAGTACTGACCTGAATAAGATGTTTCACATAAAGACAGTTACATATAGTCCACAAGAGAAAATAATAGTTTATAAAATGCTAATTTATAATTTGTATATTTGCACCTTTAAAGTTGTCCAAATGAAGTTCTTAGCACTGCATATTTCTAATTAAAAATTACTTTTTGATATATTTACGGTAGTAAATTGACAAAATATCTTCATGGAACATGATTTTTACTTAATATCCTAATGATTTTTGCCATAAAAGAAAAATCAATAAATTTGAACCATATACCCGTGCTACTTAAGACTGGTTTTGTGGTCCAGGGTCACGTACAGTGATAATTTTGTTTGGGGTCCACTTCTCAATATTAACAATTAACTACAACTTTAGACTCTAGAATCTCCTAATTTGCTGCTGATATGGTCACACAGAGTAAGGCAATAATATGTGCTTTATAAGTACTAATAAATAGCCAATATGCTAGTAATATGCATAATAATAATAAGCAACCAGTTAATAGTGAAAACTGCCATATATATATATATATATATCAGAGCAGATCAGTGTCTGACCAATAATATTTATCTTCTTATTATTGTTTTAACATATTATATCATGTGCATTATATCATCCATTTTTCTTATTCATAGGCATGGCAGCTATCTAATATATTTGACCACTGGGAAAATGAGATAACATTCACTGTATAAAATAAATAAGTGTGCAGTGATAATGACAGACAGAACCTGCCCATCTGTTTTTGGACAGGTTTAATATTATCTGATATTTTTTTTAACAGAATAGGACATTATTTATTTATGCACATTTATATATTATTATTAACTTTTTATTTGTTTATTTATTAGTATGTTCGTAAGTTTGTGATCATTAAAATTCATGGATATAGATTGAAAATATAAAAGCAGCATGGCATGACACTGCATTTTTTTATTACACAATGACATGGCACCTTGTCAAAGTGTAATTTTTTAGGCTAGTTAAATGGATATGATATGACATGATGTGCTTAAAACCATCTTGAATAATACTCACAGGAAATAAAACTGAATTTATGAAATTTATACAGCAACTGTTCTTCTAAACATCAATTTTATTTTTTTTTTTATTTATTTCTTCCCCCCTATATGAACTGGAAAAATATTAAACATTGAAGTCACTGCAGGGGGGCAGGAAATGCCAGTGATCTCAGTTCACCAAACAATGGCACCGCACAGTTTATTTGTCCTGCTGAGGTCAAAAACATAAAACAATAACTAAAGTAAATGTTTAAGTCCTACATCATGGACAGATCATAAAAAGTGTCAGTTTTCCAGATAAATCAAGATTTTTGAGAATTATGATCCATCTTATACAATTACATTATTTTTGTTTTCCAAACCAAAATTTCATGCATTTCATATTTATGAACTACGTGCCAAAAAGAATGAGATTTTATATGGTGTATGGCATTTATAAACCAAGTTTTCTTTCCTGAGACATATTATTGTGCTTTATAATAAGTAAATGATTGCTCAGGTCACCCGTACTCAGACTCCCTCTCTCTGTTTTTCTGTCTCAGTTTCTACAGTCACAATCTAACAATGCGGTCTTATCCATTTCCTCTTCCACTCAGCACAAAACAACCAAAACCGCCTGTGGAATTCCTCCAGAAGCTCTCAGGAATGTGCTGCTCCACTGCACTTTGACACCTTACATGCTCTTGTACTGAATGAGCACTTGTGGTGTGCTTCAAATGATAAAAGTATATATATACATATATATTTTCTAAGATGAGACACTGCAGGTGAATAGGGTAAAAAAAAAAAAAAAACAAAAAAAAAATTATAGTTAACGCCTAACTTACCCAGTTGATTGAGTATATTGATAATTGCGAACATTTTCTGTATTACAAGTTTTCAAAAATGTTAGGTTTAAATATGCAAATGAGGCATTATTTATTTAAATATGCACTAATTTGCATACATTTCTAGTACAAAAATCTAAACAATGGATGAAGTCAGTTTTAAAAAGTATTTTTTTGACATATTAGAGTCATGTTTATACAGAAGGGATTTTGGGTATCTCATTTTTGTCACTCCATTCAGAAAGTTCCTTGTGAAGTTCACCCAAATTCTTGAGTTGATTTTGATTGTCAA